>NW_024879183.1:415033-462202 GCF_018340385.1 Cyprinus carpio
ATGTCCTTCAGGTGGGCCAGCACTAGTTTTCAAATGACTTCATGACCACAGACGTTAGAGCCACAGGCCTGTATGTTTTTAGTCCTGTAATTTTGGGTTTCTTTGGGATGGGGGACAACCAAGATTGTACTTGAACACAGAGACGTTCACACAGCTCCAGGATCTGTTGAAGAATTGTGTGAAGATTGGGGGACAGCTGGTCAGCACAGGATTCAGACCAGGACTAGATGGTAAACACAATCCTGGGCTGGTGCTTTTTTTCCTTTTCTGCTTCCGGACGACCTGGGTGCACCTCCACTTCAGTCTCGTAATTGCAGGTGTGGGGGAGAGGGGTGCAAGCGTGTAAATGGTGTGAATGGTTGTGTGGAGAGGTGTTCAGGGCAGGTGAGGGGTTCTTTCAAAACCTGTTTCAAAACTCGTTCAGATCGTTTCTGCCAGTTGTTGATTCTCCACAGTTGCGGGGGGTTGGTGTTTCTTGCATGGTGATCTCTTTTAGACTTTTCCACATTGAATAATTTTTCAGAATAATTTCAGAATAATTCAAAATAATTCCTCTTTGCCACTCTGATCTCCTTATGGAGGCCAGCCATAGCTCCACAAGTTCACTAATGGCGCGATTCATAGCGATTTGTTTTTGAAACTATGGACGAAAATGTAAAGTTGATTGCGTATTAAGGGCCACGGTTTTGGGGCATTCTAAAAACGCTGTAATGTAAAACATTGGATGACTAAATTTAGTATAAAGCGATACAGACACGCCGAATATAAACAAACTATCTATTAATTTGTTATTTTTGACAATAAGCATTTAAATCCTGTGCTATCCCTCAGACAAAGAGAAACGCTTAATTATGGGATAAGACCGTGGTTAATTTAATTAAGTGTTTTCTTTCCTATGAGTGATAGCCTACGCTTAAAGTGCAATTTAAAACGGGTGTTGGTTTATATTCTTGGCTTATTCGGCCTTCGTTCTGTGTGCTTTATTATTAAGGGTGTGTACTGAATTTATTCATCCAGGTGTGTTTACTTAAGAGTTTTTGACATCAGCACACACACTGACTATATTGTCACAGTTTAAAAAAAATCTCTATGAACAGCCTCCATTGTTGAACGTTTAGCTGTATGAACCCTACAAAGCTGCACTACAACAGGAAATGTTTGTCGGACTCAACTGGTTTTGTTAGAGAACGCAAAAGTTTTGCGAGGGAATGCAAAAGGCTTTGCAAGAGAATGCAATTTTTTTTCGAAAATACGATTGTTATGTCCTCACTCATCATGTCATCACTCTGTCATCACTCTCTGTCATGTTCACATGCTAAGAGGCGCAACGCAAGAGCCTATATATCCCCGCCCCGCCCCCTCACCAGGTACGGTAACTGTTAACGTTACTGTCGTTCAAAATGTCCAACGAACCGGCATTAGCAGAGAGCATCGGCTGATGAGTGAGGACATAACATTCAGTCAAAGTGAGACCCCTCGTGGCTGGCTATTATGGCTACAGGTCATCATAAATCCCATACTTTTTTATAAAAGTGACACTAGCCTACTCTTCAAATACAGTTTCTCCAAATGTGTTTATTATTTTAGGTAGTTATTATCACGATAATCCATGTCCAAGAGTCTGTTTCCTCGGATGAGATGGTTTTTATATTCGTTACTTATTTAACACGATGCTATAAACACACACTGACCTCCAGGAGCTTTTATTTTGGCACTTTCTGTTATCTGCATTTTGAATTTGCATATTAGTTAAATATTTAGTTTCACCCGAAACATTTAGATTCAACATTTAGATTTAGATTTAACATTTAAATTTAACATTTAGATTTAGAGTTAACATTAAGATTTAGATTTAGCATTTAGATTTAACATTTAAGTGTAACATTTAATATTTAGATTTAACTATTTAAAATATATCTAACTATTGACAAATATTGTTGTAAATGTGCTAAAAAGTGACCATCAAAAATTCATACCAGTTTTTTAAACATTGTTTGAAGCTAAATGTGACAAAATGTTGCTGTCCTGGGGACCCATAGCACTGCACAATTTGTATGTCTCTCTTGTTAAACACACTTGTTTCAGATAATCAGCTCCTTAGGAAAGAGCTCCATGAAACTAAACTAAACACTTCTTGTGTCAGTTGAGGGAGAGATTCATAAATGTGCAGTGTGCTGTGGGTCCCAAGGTCCAGAATTTAAAATCACTGACGTAAGGTACTCTGCTCAGGTTGTAATCTTTCATTTTACACACACAATTCTAGAGCCATTAAAGCACATTTGCATGTGCTTTAAAGCCTTGCCGGTTAAACATTTCATTCATGTGCTGTTCTGATGTGCGCTTTTTCTAAGCACGTACACTTGTAGCGCACACACACTTTCAAACAGCTCTTGATTACTAAACTAAAGTTATCTTTTCGCCGCTAATACTGTTTAGACATAACAACTGTAAGTAAACAGTTGAGAGAAAAACGTATAAATTAAAGTAAACAGTTGAGAGAAAAACGGATGCACGCCTGTATATAAGATATGTGCAGGTCTTAAAGGGATACTCCACCCCAAAATAAAAATTTTGTCATTAATCACTTACCCCCATGTCGTTCCAAACCCGTACAAGCTCCGTTCGTCATCGGAAAACAATTTAAGATATTTTGGATGAAAACCACGCCACAAACCTGTATTAATTTCTTAATTTCAGACCAATTACAATTTTCATTTTTGGATGAACTATCTCCTTAATCTTAATAAAACACAACAAAAACACAAAGAGAAAAATTACTCACTACTCTTAACTGAAAGACTTTAATAAAGTTGCTTTAATAGAAATTAATCTATATAGTTTTTTTCTTTCATTTTTATATTTGTTCATTCAATTTCTTGAATGCTCCTGCTAAATACACCTATTGTACCTTAAAATAAAGCACTGTTTGTATAATTTGTATATTATGTGTATTTGTAATGTGTATCTTTGTTCTTATTTTTTAATAAGAAAAATAAAATAAGATTTTATTAACAATATAAGATTTTCAATAATAAGATTTTTATAATAATAAATTTTTTATCTTTGCCTAAATTGGCCTAAATATCCACTATTCTTTTTTATATTTAGTTACCTTGAAAGGCTTTTGTTTTTTACAATAGGGAAATTAGTTTAGCTGTATTGCTCAGACAACTTGCAAAATAGTAAAAACAACATGACAAAAACAAAAAAAAATTTTGATATATTTTTGCCAGACGAGACTGATCCAAATCTGTTACTGTGCGTATACAATTCTGTGTAATTTTTAAGCCCCACGAAAGGCACAAAAACATTATAAAGCACCGTAATGTTTTGTGCACCATATTCCAAGTGTTCTGAAGCTGTTCCATAGTTCAGTGTGAGGTACAGATAAGTACTGATACCAGAAATACACTATCCATCAATCGCTGTTTATGTTGAATGTTATAAAAACAGAATAATCATTCTTGCATTTCGATGCGTCACTGGTTATTATTTCACTTAAATTTGAATCAGGCTATTTGTCCGGCTGGACAAGAAAATTCTAGAGCCATTTTTCAGTAAACTTGCATTAACCCATTTTAGACTAGCTAAGAGGCTGGTCAGCTAACTGTAGCAGTAACTACAGCAGGGGGGAAAACTATCTGCCCAATGTTGCGGAACTGGGACCGAAAATATTTAAGACTCATCTAATCTGAATTTAAAACATTTAACACTTTTTAAGAACCTGTGGCCACCCTGTTAATGTGGGGACCATAGACTATAAAAACATGGACGTAGTGTCCATGATGTCATCCATAGATACCTGAAGAGTGTTTTTGAAGTGCAAAGTGGACGGAGGCGGCCATCGCCATCTTAGTAGTGCGTCACCACGCGTCACTCCCGGATAATCAAATATGGGCAAAAAGGCAGATGCTGACAGCTGAAGCCACGCCCATACCGCTCGACGGCAGTGTCAGCAGCGGCAATCCACCTGTCACTCAAGTGGCCACACCCTTAATTAAGCAGAACTTTAAATATAATTTCAACGGATGAGTTATAAAAAAAAAATCACCCCCCCCCCCCCCCCCCCCCCCACAGTTGTCATGAAGGGCAAAATTAGCTATATAGACAAAAATCATTTTTTGAACCAGGCTGTTTTTCTGTTGTAAAGTTGGGCATTTTAACATGGGGAGTCTATGGGATTGACTCCCTTTTTGCAGCCAGCCTCAAGTGGCCAGTTGACGAATTACAGTTTAAATCACTTCCTTGTTGGCTTCACGAAAGAGAGCGGGAGGTGGCCACTTGGTGGGGACACATTTCAAGTTAGAGCAAGGTTACATTGTGTTACCTTGTAAGATACATTGTTACAGTTTTTATCTCTGGCAAGCCATTCTTTGTAATCTTCTTTGGTGAGCCAAATATCTTGAAACTTGCATTTTCCAGGCATCATGTTTCAGTGGTTTCAGCTATTTTTGCAATGTTGTTGTGTGTGTGTGTGTGCGTGTGTGTGAAACGTTGAGGTACCATCGTAGTAGTTTCATGTGCACGTGAACGTCATGGCAACGCACAACACAAAGTACCTCACGCGGGAAACACTTAACGTAACTTGTAAATGTGCTGATAGTCTCTGTCAGAGATTTATACATCGTAATACTGTAGAGCGGTAAAGGTTTAAAAATAAAAGTGTTAATTGCCACATTTAAATAAAGATTTTAAAATGCAGGCTAAGTGTCACTAAATATACAAGTAGACTATATGTTCAGCTAATTGTCAGCCTCTTTCATGTGTGCTTCTCGTAAAAAGTTAGTTGATATGCATATAAATAGCCTTTTAATTAACAGAGTAGAATAATCCTGGCTGATAGTAAGATATGCAAACGTAAAAGAAAACCAAACTGCATGCAAAACTGGTTGCCTGAAACAGCCAGTTTTAGGATAGTTTTTGCGGCTTGGTCTTAGTGACTTAGGAGTCCGCTTTACTGCTCCTAACGTTTCACAGATTTAGGAGCTAGTTTTAGCACTAAAACACTTTGTGAAATACTCTTAGAGCAAAGATTTAGGAGTCCTAAATTTAGGACTGACACACCCATTATTTTTAAGATTTCCTTCTAAATCGGCAAGTTATCATCTACTTTTATCCTTAAGATGTTTTGTGAATACAGACGCAGGTCAACACAGAGAAGTGTAGAAAATCTTCATTGATTTAAAAAAAAAAACTGCACTGGTATCGGATCAGAATTGGCAGATACTCAGAATTTTCCGTATTGGATCAGTTCTGAAAAATTGGTATCACTGCATCTCTAAATCCAACCCTGTGGATTATCTGTCTCTCCTCCTGAGCCTTTAGTCGTGTGGGCCGTGTGTTTGTATATCTGGATACCGCTGCAGATATCTTTCAACCATGAGAAATGCAGTTCCTGCATATCCTCACGTCCAGGACAGCAGAATGGTCAGAAAGACCTGAAACATATAACAAACTGAGATCAGTTTAAATGTATTTAGTCTTGCCTTAATGATAAAAAAACAACCAGGTTTAGTTTTTCACCCGGGATTCACTGCTTCCTATGGTCTTCCAGTCTTCAGGGGGATGAATGATCTCTTGATTCTGGATCCTTGCTGCCATCCACTTGGAGATGATTTGGATGATATTTGGTTTGTGTCCTAAAGGGGTAATGAATCAACGTTACAAAAATACTGATAGCAGCACTACTGATCCTGTATCTTATACAAGTCAGGAACCAAATTAATAAAAAAATAAAAAAAAAACTACAGTTCTTGAAACCCATCTCTACTTGTAATAGTTTTCTTGTTGCTGCCGCCCAGACTGTTTCTCCACCTGATGATAAAAAAAATAATAATAAAAAAAGTATATTAGATTTACAGCAATAAACATTGTTCAAAAAATTTACCTACTAGGTTGGTGTAACAAATGAATATATTTTCTTATACAAGCAACTCACTGAATCATTGACTCAACTGGTGGCAGTCAGGACATAAAAAAGAGAACCATTTGTTTATTAAAGATTTGTTGAAACTAAAGTATCAGATCTAATTTGAGACTGAAACTAGCATAAAAAGCATGCATGTGAAAAAACACCATTAACACCAATAATGAGCAGATGACTAGAATTATTATCCCACATACACTGAACTTGATTTCGGCAGCCTCTGTCTAATTAAATTAAACTTTTATACATAGGTTTATATTCAAGTTTACAATATGGCTAGCATGAGCATCATCAAGCACGAGTGCCAGGCAGTCAAACAAACAAACGAATTAATGTTAGGTTAAAGTTTAAAGAATTAGAAAGTGAATACTGTATACTAATTGTGTTTAAATGACAAATAATTGAAAAAAGGGATAAAATTTTATCTCAATATTTTAGTAGTTTAACGTTTACCCTGAGACTGCTAGTGATCTAAACTGTTTGCAAAGTAAACTTAATGTCGTTATAGTTTCAATGTAACTTAACAAACCACTTTCGCTAACAATGCTTTTGGGAAACACACCCCAGTTCTATCCAATTTAATGTGAACCATTCACACTGGTTTCGTTTAACAAAATAAATGATTCATTTAAAATACTGAATCAAAAGAATCATCTGTTCATGAATCGAATCATGAAGTGATGAATATATATACTTCAAGTTCATCTGTAAAGCACTGATTCGTATGGATCTGTTAACTAAAAAAAAAATATAAAATACAGACTAATATTTACCAATTAACTAAATGAAAAATTCAAAACCTAAAAAATTGATATAAGATACAGCAATTAAATTTCTTAGAAACATTAAACCATAATGATAACCATTCAACACTCAAAATATGAGAAAATATAAAAATGAGTTACTCTATGAAATTTTTCAAAAATCGAGAACAACTCCCCTCAAGATGCTTTCTCCTGATTAGACATTGAAGTCCTTCGATGCTGTTGCTTTGGGAAACGAGCCCTGTCAATTATGACTGGGTGATTCTTTTGTGCCAATCACTTCTCCATAAATAGGGTTATCAGTGAAGTAATCACTTTAAAGTTTGGTCCATTTGTTAAACAAATCTATTGTATAACTTGGAGAACTGTGCCAGTTGTTTTGGCCACTTTTATGATATGTTTGGTGTGTTTGGATTCATTTTGAAGCTTGGAATGCAGCATGAAACAGCACAGAATCCCATTCATTGTATTCAAATTTAATTTATATTGATAGTTAGATTTATATTACACAGCATTTTTTTTTTCATAGAAATGCTGTGGAAAACTGATGTTGTTAAAAATAAATGCAAGGAAACCGCAAATCTTATGACTGGTAGATGTCATTTTTATTTAGAGTAGGAAAACATAAAAACAAACCATGTTCCTTTAATTGTGTATATCATACGTATTCCAAAGTATTCTAAAGGATTTAGATTGTTACTAATCCTGAGTAATCTAACGAAATACATTACTGATTACTTTTTAAAGCATGTATTTTGTAATCTGTAGTGAAATACATTTTAAAAGTAACCTTCCTAGCCCTGATCAAATATAACATTTTATTATTAGTCAGGTAATGTTGTATCATGCCAATTAAATAGTGAAACAATTAGAAGCCAATTTAGAAAGAATAATGCAATCATGAATCACATTGTGAATCACAATCCTCGGCAGGATTTAAACAAATTTAACATAGTCACACATGTAACAGTTATCCTAATTTAACACAGAACACACAGTCTAAAATGCATAGCACCTACAACCTTTTTCCTTTTACCTAAGTATTTCAAAGAACACTTGCAGCAAAGCACTCTTTTTACACTATTTTTAATAAAAACGAAATGCATACCTGACAGCAGAGAGACACACAACAGTATGTGAGTTCTAGTGAAAATCTCCAGAGACTCACACACTACATGGGGATTTCTGGCTATAGAATCCCCCAAGTAGTCTAGTAGTTTTCTGTCACCTCCCTTATATACTCAGACCAGGAAAAAAAAAAAAGGTCTTAAAATCAGTTGCAACAACATAAAAGACCTTTTTGTTTTTTAGGTTCTCGTGCTCCAGGGTCATACCTGGCTGGAGATAGATAAACATTCCCATAGACCCCTAAAGAGGAACACACCCCCTCCTCAGCAGAACACAATTGTACAAAAGTTTTCAATCTTTCTCATAATACAAGACTTTGTGACTACTGTGAAATTGAGAGCATTTTACCAATCGCACAGAGACCTTTAGAACGATACCAAACATGAAGGGATTAAGATTCATGAATTCTTAAGATATATAAATGGAGTTTGTAAGTCTGGAAACTTGAGTCATTGACACTTATATAGCCCTATTCGGATGGTAATTGTTTTTCAGGGGGGATGTAAGTGATTTTTCACCAGGGGGGTAGTTGGTGAGTTAATTTCCCATCCGAATCCAGGATGTCAGGTGTGTTATCTCTCACCACCCCAGTAAAAATCCCAGGCCAAATTACCTACTGTTTTTTGGACAAACACCAAGGTCGTGTGGTAATTTATTTACCATCCGAATCCACATCTCTGAGTTTACGAGAAGAAATCATTTCAAAATTCAGTGTTTAAACCCTTTTTGAGCACTCCCAAACACTGCAAGGTAACGTTGTGTAATTTGCATACATATTTATTTCTGAAATGCTGGAAAGTGTTTAAAAAAACAGTACTTCATAACTGCTCCATCATAGCGACTGGGAGCAGAAAGAGAAGAGAAGCATGTAAACATTCGAAATGTGTCTTTATTAGGGCAGCCACAGCTATGCAATACAATTTTAAAATGTGTATTATAATCAGATATATGTCATGTATATATACAACTATAGAGTGTTTACTGTCCTATTTTAAACAGGAAGATTTAATAAAATAATAGGATTATATATTATAAAATATACTTGGAATAATAAGAATACATTTTACATAAGTATTTTAAGTACATTTGACACAAAAATAAGACCATTTGTTAATAAAATTAATTTTATTTACAGCAGATGATCATGTGACTGGCCACGTGAGCAGCGTGTTCCCAGATTTGTAAGATCACAGAACTCGCTCCTCCACTGTGAATAAATCTGAATCCAAAAATTTATTTTTACAGACCTCCATGAGAAACAATTACCGTCAAAATACAGATTATCAAATGCCCAATCTTACAGAAGGGGGCCTGAGGATGGGTGAAGGGACAGATGAGCAAATGGTCTTTCTTCCAGATCTTCCTGTCAGATTAGAAAGTTTATTGTTTTGTGTTTTCCTGTGAACAGAGATGGTGTAAACATGGAAAAAAGAAATCAGCCATTTTAAAAACTACATGTCACATAGCTGCGTGAAAAGAGGAATTTCCGGGATAAATCTGATTTCATAATTCATAAATGAAAAAATCCCATGTATATGCATTCAGAGAGTCCGCAATAACAAATAGCTTGTTTCCCCACTTTGTAGGGTTTTTTTCTTCTAGTACTGATTGAGACCAATCCTTGCCTTTGATGCCACCATTCTTTTATTAACGGCAGTGTTCTGATGATGGTGATAAAAGCTTTTGCCGCCATCCCGAATCTGGTCATACAGAGGTTTGACTTTACATAGGCGATCATAGGCAGGGGTTCCTTTTTTCTTTGCGTTCTTAGCATCCACCTTAGGATCGCTAAGGTGAAGTGCTGAGGAGATGGTCTAAAAATTTCATGCAGGACATGACGGAGGCTAGGAAGCCAACACTATAGAGTCTTCACCAACTCCAGTAGTTTGCCACTGATGTTAACTTCATCAGATCCATATAAATGACAACTGAGATAAAGGAAAAGAGGTCCTTCAGGGACATGTCTTGCCTTGGCCTTCTTTCTGTCATCAGGTGCTTAGCAGTGTAGGTGTTTGAATTCCGGATGATTGTTTGACAAGCTGTGGAGGATAAAAAGAGTTAGAACAACTCCAGAGGACTGTAGGAATCTGTTTGAAAAACATTAGATTCAGGCATTCGAGCTGGTCTGAATATGGTGTCTGGCGGTGAAATATCAGGCTCATCTTGGGTGTGCCATCGATCGTCAGTAGTAAAAACACCGGTGGAGCTAGATGAAGAGCTTCCTCACCCCTCTCTCCCTCACCCCTTCCCCCTCCCCCCCCCTCTGTTTCTCGCCCTGTCTTTATCTTTGTCTACAAAACTACTGGAAGCGGTAGCTGTAAATGATGCTGTAGAGGTGAAATCCGTCACCGCTTCTCTCTCTTCCTCTCTCTACATAAAGAATATACCTAAAACATAACAAAAAACAATAAAAAAAAAACAAACAAAAATGAAAATAAAAAAAATACACAAATAAATTAATAAAGAATATATCAATTTATTTCAGAATAAATAGAATAGGCCCACACATTTACATGTCACATTTACACACTGCTCCCTAACATATATTAGACAAGAGTATAATACAATTTACTGATCTAGTGATGTATCTGATGCATTTATTTCTGAAAAAAGCAGGTCAGGCTCCTCATCACTGGATTCCTCATTTTGCTCTTCATCACTAGACTTACACAGGTCATCTACGACTTCTAAAAGTCTCTGTGTCTCTGGCCTCTGTGGATCCATGTCAGAAACCGTGGAATGAAAGTTCAAATGAAATGGCTGCTTCTGGTGGGTGCAAGCTTATTTTATACACGTTTACAAATTTGCAGCAGATGTTTTCAAGCTTCACGTGGACATGTGATTAGCAACAGTGGACAATTATCCTTTGATTGGACAATGGTTGTGTCAATATCCATTTTCAAAGAGGCCATTGGCCAGGTGAGTTACTGAGGTCTTATAAGCTTTAGATACTGTGGTAAGATTGTCGATGCAATGGCTAACTGACAGCAAAAGAAGTGGCAAAACTCCAGGAAAAGTCCATGGAAAGTCCTTTTTTTTTATTCTTGGGATCCAACAAGTTTCAAACAGACATAGCAGCAAAAACCAAAGCAAACTATCAAATAAAGGGCAAGTTGAACCCAGGGAAAAAACAAAACAAAAGAAAACTTATTTAAAGTACAACTCAGGACATAACAGAAAACTAAAGAAAAAACCTAAATAGTTGGCTACTGTTCCAACAAACACCCGTTCTCCATTCAGACATTTCCACTCCTCTTTTATACCCTTGGCCCCCTCCCCTAGTATTCAAACGGACCAATCATAACACTCCATTTGTTAAACGGTACATTTCACACTTCACATAGACTTTCAACCTCACTAGTCACACCCATAATGAAGTTCTCCTTTAACCAAAGGCTTCCCTCCCTAATAATTCATCAAAGTATACATATACAAGACATTTTAATCCACACATCCTTAATTGTGTAACTCCTCCCCTTCAGAATGCCATAAACTGGTTTCCTGTTCGCGGGCCGCTCTTTTTGGGCTTTCCAGGAACCGGTAAGACACAGAAACGAAACACATGTTACTATTCACACATTTCTTGACTTTAACACTATATTGAATGTTTCACATTACCAGCAGTCACCATGGAATGTGCACCTTCCATGTTACTGTTTCTAAGTAAAACAAACAAAATAAAGATCTTGCCAAACATGTCTATTGTGTTTTCATTTGACCCATGTGTGCCACATCACATTTTCCCCCTTCTTCCCCCTCTGGATGATCTAAATTTGGCAAACGGGACAAATAATCAGCAATAATATTTTTCTTACCTGGACAGTGCTCAATGGTAAATACATAGGGCTGCAGAGTCAGACACCAGCGCAGTATCCTTGAGTTACTATTCTGCATAGTTTGCATCCACTTCAGGGCACGATGATCAGAACGTAATGTGAATTCACGCCCCAGTAAGTAATACCGCAGGGAGTCCACAGCCCATTTGATGGCAAGTCCTTCTTTCTCAATTGTGGAGTATTTCCTCTCTCTTTCAAAGAGTTTTCGGCTCAAAAATAGAACTGTCTCTCATCATGAGCCTCTCCTTGGACCAGTACGGCTCCCAAGCCAACATCAGAAGCATCCACCTGTACAATAAATCTCTGGGTGAAATTAGGGCTCTGTAACACTGGTTCATTGCATAACAGATTCTTCAGGGCCTTGAAGGCTTCTTCACACTCACTCGTCCAACAAAACTTAGCAGGACTCTTTTTAGTCAGATCAGTCAAAGGTGTAGCCAGTGATGCAAAGTGGGGAACAAATCGGCGGTACCAGCCGATTAATCCAGGAAAAGATCTCACTTGCTTTTTAGTCTGCGGGCAAGCAATATTTTGGATAGCCTTAAGCTTTTCCACCTGTGGTCTGATCTGACCATGTCCCAGTAAGTACCCCAAATACCTGACCTCCGTCTGAGCCCAATGAACATTTGGTGGTGTTAATGGTGAGCCCAGCTTCCTGAAGCCTCTTTAGGATATCCTCAAGATGCCTTAGATGTTCTTGCCAGGATCCACTGTATATCACCACATCATCAAGGTATGCGGCTGCATACTGCTCACACCCCCGTAAGTACACGGTCCATCAACCTTTGGAAGGTGGCTGGTGCTCCATGTAATCCAAAAGGCATAACAGTGTATTGATATAACCCCTGAAGGAGATCGAAAGGCTGTGTAGGGCTTGCAAGAAGGATCAAGGGGCACTTGCCAATAACCTTTACACAGATCTAATGTGGTCATAAAGGATGCTGTACCCAGTCTCTCAATCAACTCATCAATACGAGGCATCGGATAGAATCAAAGCATGAGACACTGTTTAGTTTTTCTGAAGTCAGTGCAAAATCTAACTCCTCCATCCTTTTTAGGGACCAACAGTATGGGACTTGACCACTCACTTTTCGAGGGTTCTATAATCCCCATTTCCAACATGGTCTTAATCTCAGTCTTTAACTGTTCCACCATCTTCTCTGGGACTCGATAGGGTTTCTGTCGTATGGGAGTAGTGTCTTTCAGGATGATGTTTTGTGTGTTAGGATCTCGGTCCTTCCAGGCCTCTTCTGGAAAAGAGAGGGAAAAGATTGAAGTACCTCAATTAGTTGCTGTTGTTGTTGGTTATTTAAGCTTGAATAGCATTCTGGGGCCTTCAGCAACGAACGAACTGGTTCCATATCAGGTTCATCCTCTTCCTCCTCTATGGCCCTCACCATCATCACTTGGTCTTTGACATCCTCTGGACCTGTCAGATCAGACCCCCTCTCCTTAAATTCTCTCAGGAGATTGACATGTAGGACCTGCTTAGGCTGTTTTCTTTCGGGAAACACAAAACTCATAGTGTTACTGGACCAAGTTTTTCTGGTCACAACATACGGCCCCTGCCATTTTGCCAACAGCTTGCTGGTACCGGATGGTAATAATAGCAGAACTTTCTGCCCAGGTTCATAGTTCCTTCCCCTGGCATGTGTATCGTACCATACCTTTTGTCGTCGTTGGGCGGCAGCTAAATTTTCTTTAGCCAGAGTTCTAAAGTTCTCCAATTTGTCCCGCATCTGTAAGATATATGAAGCGATACTGCACTGGGCTGGTTCCTCTGATGTCCACCCTTCTTTGAGCACGTCCAGGGGCCCACGAACTTGCCTGCCAAACAAAAGTTCAAAAGGTGAGAATCCGGTTGAACACTGAGGGACCTCTCTATAAGCAAAGAGAAGAAACGGAATCCATTTATCCCAATCCCTCCCAGACTCATCGACAAACTTCTTCAGCATGTTTTTCAAGGTACCGTTAAACCGTTCGACAAGACCATCGGTTTGAGGATGAAATGGTGTAGTTCTAATTCCCTGAATGCCTAGCTGTTTATACAATAGCTTCATCACTTTAGCCATAAAGTTTGTTCCCTGATCAGTGATAATCTCAGATGGAACTCCAACCCTTGAAATCAAGTCTACCAAACATCTCACGATGTGCTTAACTTGAACTGAACGCAAGGGGTACACCTCTGGATATCGGGTAGCATAGTCACAGATCACCAATGCAAATTGGTGACCAGAACTACTCTTAACCAAGGGGCCGATGATATCCATCCCTATACGCTCAAATGGAGTTCCAATAATGGGCAACGGTTGCAGATAACTTCTCTATCAGCGTTCGAACAGGTGCTACCATCTGACATTCAGTACAAGTTTTACAATAGTCCTGCACATCTTGGTACATTTTTTGGCCAATAAAATCGTTGGCTGACTCGCTCATACGTTTTCTGTCTGCCCTGCCTAAATGCCCTGACCAAGGGATGGTATGGCCCAGATGTAAAATCATTTGATGCAGTGCTTTAGGTACCACTAATCTAGGACTCTCGAGATCAGCCAAATACAAAAGATTGTTCTTTAAAATATACCGATCCCCCCCAAACTTTGGTACCCCTACAGGCTTACCATCCACTTCACACACTTTTGCAAACAAGGGCTGTAAAGCAACATCTTCCTTTTGCAATTCCCTAAAATTTTCATGAACCAGCCAATGAGAGTTAATCAACTCGGACCCAGAGTCGGGTAAATTTGGTAAGCTCTCTTGTATCCTATCTTTCCCCTTATGCTTCTCTTGTCGTCTCTGTTTTTTACTTTTTCTATCCTTCCCTGCATTAGAGAACAGATCACCATCAGCATTGGGAAGGGGTTGCAATCCTTTGGTCTGGGACCTTGTAACTACTGCACACATTTTGGATACGGAACCCCACCAAATCAGTTAAATAAGGAAAATCTTCCCCTAACACCACATCAAATGCTAGTTTCTCAACCACCCCCACCCTTAACAGGTATGCTTGTTCTTCTATCACTACAGAGACCTCAGCAGTTGGATAAATGTGTTCATCCCCATGTACACATCCCAAGCACACAGTATCACCATAGTTCAACATTTCACAATTTAGCAAGTCAGATTTGACCAAAGTTTGTGTACTACCTGTATCAACCAAAGCCTGAGCATGCTGACCATTTACCGTTACCATTATAACGTGACTATGTTTCTCAGTAGATGTTGCTGATTCACCAAGGCCCTCATTCCTAGGAACATAACACATATTAGTCACTTTGGGCTTTCTAAGGGGACAAAGGGAAGCCTTATGTCCAGGTTGCTGGCAATAAAAACAAATCAGGGTTGCATTAGAATATTTCCCAGGCACTCCCATAGTCTTATCCATAGGCTCCTCGACTTTACTCCGCCCACAGTCACAGTACCTTTGCTGGTTCGTGGTGGCTCTCGATGTGCAGCCATGTACCTTTCCGCCAGTCTAGCGGCTCCTTCACCAGTTAGTGGTTGGTTCTCCCTTAACCCATACTCTCACGTCGGGCCGCAACACTCGCAGATACTGCTCCAGTATGATGGTTTTCTTTCCCAACTGTTTTCCTTGTTTCTTCATTTCTGGTCGCATCCACCTCTTATACAAGCCCTTGATGCGGGTTCTACACTTTCTCTCTCTCTTACACTTTCTCCCGTTGGCACCGTAAGGCTCCTAAAACGCAGGCGATATGTCTCCTCAGTCACGTTGTACTTGGCCAGAACCGCAGCTTTAATGTCAACATAGGATCCGGAACTTTGATCGTCCATGCCTGCATAGGCCTCCAGAGCTTTGCCTGTTAACAGAGTTACCACTCGGGCCGCCCACGGTCATCAGTTTGCCATCCCCACGTTCCTGGCAATGCGTTCAAACCGCACAAAGAAGCTCTCCACATCCTCACCTTCTACAAAAGCAGGAATTCGTGGTTCATGATAATGTCTGAAAGAGGCTACTGGTGGTGGAGACATACCTGGCAAATGGTCTTCAGGTTGCGTTTGAGGAGGTTCTGAAAGCATGGCTCTTCCCCCTGAGGCCTGCGGCAATGTTCTGGGAGTAGGTAATGGGTAATGAGTTTGTTGGCTCAGTTGTTCAACTGATTCCCACCCTGTCTTGGGTTTCTGGAAAATAGTAGCCTTTAAACCTTCAGTTCATCAAACAATATCTTCTCATTTCTTTGTTGTTGCTGCATAAACTTCCTCATTTCCAAAAGAAAGTCTTGACCCACCACAATTCCTTCTGCTTCACCTTGGGGTGTACTAACTTTACTGATCTTGGGTCTCACCACAGGTTCACTTTCATCTCTAGACCTTGCACGTTCATAACCCGAAATGAGTCTATCACAGCCTCCTAAGTTGCCCCAGCCTCCAACTCCGAATCACCTGCTTGAGCTTCAACAGTGTCCTCTTCCCCCTCAGAGAGTAGGATGGATGAGCTCGTGGGTAATCCTTGGTGAGGTCCTCCATGTCCTCTAGTAGTCCACTTGAGGTTTGCAGTTTTTCCTCTTCTAGTGTCAGTCACTCCATAAATGCTTCTTATATCCCACTTCTGACACCATTTGGGTGGTAAGATTATGGTCGATGGCACATGGCTAACTGACAGCAAAAGAAGTGGCAAAACTCCAGGAAAAGTCCCCATGGAAAGTCCTTTTTTTTTATCCTTGGTATCCACAAGTTTCAAACAGACATAGCAAAAACCAAAGCAAAACTATCAAATAAATGGGCAAGTTGAACCCAGGGAAAAAAAACAAAACAAAAGAAAACTTATTTAAAGTACAACTCAGGACATAACAGAAACTAAAGAAAAAAACCTAAATAGTTGGCTACTGTTCCAACAAACACCCGTCCTCCATTCAGACATTTCCACTCCTCTTTTTATACCCTGTGGCCCCCTCCCCCTAGTATTTTCAAACGGACCAATCATAACACTCCAGCACAGACTTGTTTAAACGGTACATTTCACACTTCACATAGACTTTCAACCTCACAAGTCACACCCATAATGAAGTTCTCCTTTTAACCAA
This sequence comes from Cyprinus carpio, assembly GCF_018340385.1. NCBI lineage: Eukaryota > Metazoa > Chordata > Actinopteri > Cypriniformes > Cyprinidae > Cyprinus > Cyprinus carpio. Next base: position 431,727 of record NW_024879183.1, read on the forward strand.
AGGCTTCCCTCCCCTAATAATTCATCAAAGTATACATATACAAGACATTTTAATCCACACATCCTTAATTGTGGTAACTCCTCCCCTTCAGAATGCCATAAACTGGTTTCCTGTTCGCAGGGGGCCGCTCTTTTGGGCTTCCAGGAAACCGGTAAGATACAGAAACGAAACACATGTTACTATTCACACATTTCTTGACTTTAACACTATATTGAAGGTTTCACATTACAGCATTCACCATGGATGTGCACCTTCCCTGTTAACTGTGTCTAATTAAAACAACAAAATAAGATCGTTTCCAACATGTCCTATGGTGTTTTCATTTGACCCATGTTTTGCCAACCATCACAGATACGAGCTCCGGCTGCTGCTGGTTGGCTCTTGAGAGTATTTTAAATTGCCTTTTTTCTGATCATTCTTGGAAAAAAAGTTATGAGGGTGGGTCCTGTTCCTGTGGATCAGAAGACTTTACTACACATAGCATCTAGAGTGTTGTTACAAAAACCTCTCACAAGAAAGTGGATTTTCATTCATGATCAGGTATCAAATGGAAATAAATTAAAAAAAAACATAATACAACAAACATTAAAAAAAAAAAAAATTAAAAATTTTTTTACAAAAACAATTAAAAAAAAAACCATCGAGTCGATTTATCCGAAAACCAAACGCGATTGCCCGCTTGTGAGTGTGTGTTTTGACTTTTATAATCTGTAACCCTTGTTACAAATTAGTAAATTTCTGTAAATTCCTGTAAATAATGTAAATTCCCATCAGAAAGAAAATCCTTGACTGTATCACTTTTGTAAAATAAGACTTGATTTATATTAAATTTTAATTTGTACATTTACTTTATACAATATAATTTCTTATTATTTTGTTAAGTTTTTTTCAAGTAGGTTGATTTCGTATGTATCAAGTATGGTTGAGTTTCCCCCCGATGTATCTTTGTTCTATTATAATTTGTGACTCTGCTTGTGTTCATTAAATCTTGGTTTAATTTTGGGCTAGTATTTTGGTTGTGATATTAAACCCTGGTAACAAGAAATTTCAATGCATCAGAAAACTTTTGATGGCAAAAAATCCTATTATCACACACACAACACACACACACAACACACACACACACACAACACACACACACACACCCTATATATCAGTATATCTTTTTGATGCATTTTATAAACTGTGTCTCTGAAATTGTAACTATTTGTAAGTATTATAGGCACAAATCACGTTTCTACACACTCTAAAAAATTTGGTTATTTAAACTATAATTTTTTTTTAACCCAAATGCTGTGTTGAGCCTTTTGGGTTAATTATCGCAGGGATTTTCCGTCTTTTCTTCACAAGAGAGCAGCAGTTCTCCATCGAATTGATGGAGTAGTTCCTTAAAATACAGGTTTGTGTCTATTTTCTATTTTATCTATAAAATCAGTTACTGTGCTGAATATCGTTCGCTCGGGCACAAGAACCAGCGCTGTTACAGTGGAAGCAGAATAACAGAGACTGGTCGGTTTAATGTTGAATTTTTCTTCTGTTTGTTAAATGAGTTTAAATACAGGCAGTCATGTTAGCCTGTAAAAACAATATAAACAGTGCTGTAAATGATAAATAAAGGAAATTATCATACAAACCAGTGGTTGTGTGGAGTATATTAGAAAAGATTAGAGTATTTAAGTTTATCTGTAAACATTATTTAATGTATGAAGTAAAAAATAGGATAGTAATATATTAAAAATGATTAAACCCATTAGCTGGGTTAAAATCAACCCGTTATGCTGGATTAAATAAATAACACAATTTGCTGGGTAAATTTAACCCCAAGATGGGTTATGTCCTATATTTACCCGCCCTGGGTTACTAACAACCCAATTTTGTTTGTTTTTTTAACCCGAGTGTTTATTAGAGTGCAGGGAGAAACTATTAAATATGGTTTGAATCAACAACCAAATTATCTAACATACATTCGATTTTGTTAAAACATTAGTACCCATATCATAGAAAAGTGTCTCTTTATATGATGCTTCCTCTACATTATGTCAACCAGCTCTAAAGATTTTTGCTGTTACAACAAATTTAATACTGTTTAAGGCTTTATAACATTCAGCCCTCATTAATATGAAAAAATAAACACGAACCGTTGTTCTATAGTCAGTATCTTTAGGTTGTTTGATTCTGCAGGGTTCCTGGCTTTTCTCTTCGTTCTCTCTGCGTCCTCTCAGTCTGTTGCCGATTTTTTTTTTTTTTGGTGGGGGTTAGTCTCGCTATATACAATTTAAATACACAATATATTTGAAAATTCTTGATTAATAATAATGCGTAAACTTATATACTATTTTATTAAAAAGCGACTTACATAAAAGAACAGGCCCTTTGTGTGTTTAAAGAAGAATCAGGTCTAATGTTCCACAACAAAGATAGATTCTTCTTTTAAACGGCTTACACATCCAAGTAATATGGGATTTGAGAGGGTGACAAAGCAGCAGACCCAAAAAGGGCAACTATTGGCAAAATATACCCAGGGGGACTACCATCGTATAAGACACTGACAGAAGATCGTAAAAGCTACATGTGACATCAAGATACATATGACATTTCTCAACCAACAGATACGAAAAATATTCAGATGGCTTTCATACTCACAGTGGCACAGCGAATAATTTATTTCATAATGTTCTCAGAAAGCAGTGATAAAGGAGCGGTCAGTTTTTCAGATGGACCTGGTTAAGGACCATTTGTTATTAGCTTAAACAGTAGCAAAAGAATGGACAATGCTATCAGGCTGTAAGGAATACTATAAAGATGGAGATTAGGTATTATTCAACGAGTGCAAGACAACTGGGCAAACAGGATATAGTCTTTATAATAGTTCATAAGTTGTAACATAGGCATGTCCAGAAGATTTCTCAAAAGTCAACTCATATATTCGTAACAGCCTCTCAAGGTGAATTTCAGGAACCAGTGGGTGAAGACATAAACCAATGTTGAAACAGTTGTGTAACAAAATTGTTTTCAGGATTCTTTGATGAGTCGAGTAGAAAGTTCTAAAGAACAGCATTTTTCTGAAATAGAATCTTTTGTAACATTTTAAACGTCTTTACTGTCACTTTTGATCAATTGAATGCATCATTTCTGAATAAAATTATTAATTCCTTTCCCTCCAAGAAATAAATAAATAATTTAAATTCTTACTAACCCCGAAACTTTTTTGAACGGTACTGGACGTGTATAATGTGTACACGAATTATACTCTATTTCAGATAAATGTTGTCTTCTTTTGAACTTTCTATTTGTTATTATTATTAATAATAATAATCAGAAATGTTTGTTGAGCATAATAATAATAATCAGAAATGTTTGTTGAGCAGCAATCAGAGAGCAATTATTAGAATGAGTTTCTGAAGATCATGTGGTACACTGAAGACTGACGTAATGATGCTAGCAAATGGGTTTACTATATATATTATTTTATAATTGTCATAATATATCATGATATTACTGTTTTTTTTAACTGTATTTTGGATCAAATCAATGCATGCTTGAATGAACAGAATGACTTCTGAACAGTAGTGTATGCCCAAAAGAATAATTCTAGCATTATTTACCAATGTAAGTAGTTTAGTTAGTTTTCCCAAAAAACAACTGGATGATTGGACACTGTGTGTGATGATAATGTTTTAGTTACCAAACAGGCTTGTTTAAATGCAAGAAACTAGGTTTATTAGATATTAAAAAAAAAAATTGTGACAAGACTGGCGTGGTCACAGCTCTGTGTGTTAATGGTGTTTGTGGGAGAATTTTTTTAGCCGATTTGCAGTGGCAGTTTTACATAGTTACGTTCCAGTAGGTGGTGGCAAGGGACTGTTATAGAAGTGAGTCTGTCAAGTTCAGCAGATCTATTCAGTGATTTCAGTCCAAAGGTCTGCTTTATTCAGGGAACTAACTATGGCTATCAATTGGTCACGAGTGGAATCCCGCATTTATATGCTGATGTAGGGGAGAGCGGAGCACAAAGGTAACACTTTTTGACTTTCTCAGTTGTTTGTTACAATCCACAGGAGGTTCAGAAAAAATATAATTTTTTAATTACCAGTAATTTTACACATTGTCTAGTATAAATATGTTGCTTTGTTTCAATAATTAACAGTGTATTACGTTTTTCTTTATCTACCCTCAAAAAACATGCGCAGTGAAATGTGACAACATTGCCATCTGTACATTGTAACATCTTTAAGGGGCACGTTCTAAACATGACCATTTGACACCTTAAAATGTTACTCTGATCGAATGAAAACAAAAATACATGACAAACTAAAATATTTTTGTGGTGTAATAGAAGATTAAAAAAGATAAAAATAATTATTTTCTTCAAATAAAATTAATGGCATTTTTTAAGAATTAAATAATTCTGACTTTGAGAGTTTGACAATGAAAACATTGCAATCAATAGGGCCTTTCGCACCGCAGGAAACTTTTCATAGTACCAGAACTAATTGTGGAACTATCCACTTTTGGCCGTTTTCGTACCGCAGGAACTGGGTGCGATTTTAGTGCCGGACTGCCTTCTTCGAGAAACCGAAAAATTAGCTCCTACGTCCGGAGCATGGGTCTAACCAGAACAACTGTTGTACTACACGTGACGTAAGTAATACATTGATTGGCCAGACGCGTTTGAAAACGCCCTCACACCCTTCACGATTAAAAACACTGTGCTAACACACTGTAAACATTGTGTCAACCTTATTTCGCAAGTATGACGAATCAGCGATAATATACGGACGCCGAAGCGCAGGCACTTGTAGCAAATGTCACACTGCCCAGTTGATCATTTTGAGCTTTCAATCGCTCCATTACCGTTGCTTTCAATAGTTTTACCGTATCCGTCGCGACATTCCATTTCCAATTATTGTGAAACCCACGAGACACAACAAAATCACAGCGTCCTCCATCCTCCTGTTGTTAACGTTGTTCTTTTTTGTTAAAGTTGTTGAAAGCCGCGCACAAATGACGCCACTGATCGACCGGCTTATTGTCACTTACTCAGACACACTCTCGGTGCGAAGTCGCAACCGTGTAAATCAGGGTGTGCAAAAACTCCAATTCCTGAGATGCCACGGAGCCCTGCAGAGTTTCATCAATCCTAATCAAGTCCTTCAGGCTTATTTGAAAGCTACATGGTATGAGTGTTTGGAACGGGGTTGGAACCGAAACTCTGAAGGGCTCCGGCCCTCAGGAACTGAGTTTGACACCCTTGCTTTAAATGGTACTGGGAAACAACATTAAACAAAATGGTCCCAGTACTTTAGTACTGTACATTTAGTTCTGGAACTAAAGCGGTGCGAAAGGCCCTAATGCTTGGGAGGACCCACATAAACGAGAAAAAATGTGCTACATGTCTTGAAATAATAATTTCTAAACATCAAACATTGACTCTCAATCTATATTCACCCCCTGTTTCTCATTGTTTCTCATTAAAATTCATTAAAGTAAATATAGTGTAAATTACATCGCTAATGTCATAGAATAGCACAGCAGGGCACATTTTAAACACAAATGCGCAACTGGAATTTAACTTGTTAGCATTTTCTGCTAGTTATCAAAGCATAAAAAAAACGATCTAAACTGATAAATAACAGATTGGAGATTAAAATAATAGCAGATTTGTCTCATTTTAAATGAATAAAAAAAAAGCTGAAATAAAAAATGTATCTAAGCCATAATTGAATTTTTACTATGGTAAAATAAATGTTCAGAGATAACTTTCCAAAAAAATTTTTAATTTTGGCACTCATTTTTTTCTATATAATGTTGATATGGTCACTAATAAATACTGTAAATTTTGTTATGCTAGCATGTGAGGAAATATTCAAACCACGTGTGTTACAACTAACCCCACATTACTTTGTGCTCTGCGCTCCCCTAATTCCCAAAACTTTGCACAGTGTATTTGGCCCTTGAACTTAGCAGCATGAAAAACAAGTTTTATACAATTATGAATGAATTATATATAGCACAGATATAGATATAATTACTAAAAAGCTGTCACTCATCTTCATCGAGATCTCTAGTACCCAAGAACAAGACCTAATAATAATTTATGCAGGGAATACAAAAGCCCCAACATGGAGTTGATAAATATAGCACAAAGAAAAAAAAAAATAAAACCACAAAAAAAAAAATAAAAAAATAACCCCCCCATACCACAATTTTTAAATTTCTAAACTTAACTTAACCCAAGCGGAACCAAACAAGCAATCAACAAGTCAACTAAATCCTGCACTTAGCGTAGACGGTCTTTAGACATGGGGCCGGGCCTGGCATTAAAAATTTGAAGAGACAGACAACTAGCCCCATATAAACAAACTTAAATATAAATTATTGTAAATAATTAGTGAACAAAAATTAACATATCTATTACATGAATTTAATCACATTGGTCATTATAATTTTTACTCAACAATGTCCCTAATGTCTTATGGGGGATCGCGGATCCCCCCAGGCCCCCCTTCAGTTCGAGCACTGGAATGTTATATTAACTGATTTATCATGTTATAATTAAATAATATTATGTAAGCATAATAAAGTATCCTCTTGTCATACATAATGTATAGCATTAAAAAGTATTAAAAGTGTGAAATATTTTAAATAAAAAAAATAATTACACAATTACTTTGAATCATAATTTAAGCAGCAAATAAGCTAAAAATGCATCCCATCCATTCAGAATCGTCAAAAAACGTGAGAACTGTCAGAATGACTGATTTCAGCACACCAACTGAAGAGTTGTTTAGAAGTAAATAAAATAATCAAATAATGATAATGTGTTCTGTACCAAGTCCTCATACTTTATCTCGTGTTTTTTCATGGTTTATTGTTGAGCTGTTGAATTGTTCTGTTAAAATAATCAGTTCCAAGCCTTTGACACTTTTTTAGCTTTAAGTGACAATTTACAGATGATCTGAAGTTCATCAGCATAATAAATGAGGTGAAAAACAGAAAAAGTTGACATGAAATTAAAGAGCTTTTCAGCAGCTCGTGTGTTAATATTGAGGAGTCTCAGACCAGTCAACACTCATTCAACAAGACATTCAGGATCTGCTAGAAACACTATGGTTTGAGTCAACAGATATATGATAAAAAGCCAATTTCTCACAATATTTAGAAAACATAATACAAAAACAAACAGGTAAATAACTGCTGGGGTAAAGCACCATACTATGATGTCCTCATCTAAAATAGTTTTGATTTGTCTAATAACTATGCATGGTCCAATGAAGCAAGATCATTTAACCTGATAAAGTTTTTGTACAGAACAACAATCCAAGGGACAATAAAACATCTTCAAATAAGAGCACCACAAAGCAAATGTTTGAATGATTTCAGTGTAATATTTGATAAATATTCGCTATATTAACATTGATTCTATGGAGCTCTCACGTGGCTCATTATAGGCTCAATGTAATCCTACCAGTCTCTGTTTTAGTATATATATATTAAAAACTAACAGTTTTGATTTGCCAAAAATGTCAAAAGTATAGAAATAAAATGGCAACTAAAACTCACAAAATTGTTCTGAATTTAATTCCTTTCAGATTTTCCTGTACATGAACCGGTCCATTTTTACGTCGTGGTAATAAAACCCCTGAAATTTAGGCCCTGTCCACATGGAGACACGTTTCGCTGTATACGCATACATTTTGTATCATATAGGTATTTTGTCCACACGGATCCGGTGTTTTGGGAGAGTGAAACCGATATTTTTTGAAACCGGGTCCCAGAGTGGATATCATCACTGAAAACGCCACCTTTTGCGTTTTCATGGGCCAAGCGAAATCCATATATCTTTCGGAAACGATCAGCCCACGTCCGCGCCCCTAAGTCCAGACACGCTACGTCACGTAACCTGCAACAAATAACATAAAAAGAACACAACTGAACGTTGTCGTGGTTATAAAACTAACACTTAACATAGATTAACAGATGTATTGTTTCCATGTTCCCCATTTGTATACCGTTCGCAAGGTGTATGTGCATAGGTCCAAGTCTTCTTCTCCGTTTTTTAGTAGTATCTCTGGGGCAGAATTAAAGCCACCACATGCTGGTCGGGCATGTGATGTTAAAGGTCGTTTTTTTGTGGTTTCTTGTTCTTGACCACAGAGCATTTCTTGAGAAGAGGACAAAAAAGTATCGGATATAGGGAAAGCTCTGGCTTGGATTTTTTTTGGGTGGACCGTAGCCCTCAGTGAAGCCTTATGCGAAATACCCGTGAGCTGCTCTCCTAAAAAGACTCTCTATTGGTTATTGATTGGCGGGGGTTTTTTGACGCTGAGTGGTTGAATACAGAGCTGTTGCCACCTGCAGGACAACTCATTTTTACATTTTATAATACTTTTTTATAAGAGAATTTTACATTTTTTTTTATACTTCTATTTTTCGGTACTTTTCTTGATTGTAGTACATGTATATTTGCACAAACAGGGCTGTAGCACCAAATCACGGGCAGATTATGCTGTTGAAATTGAAATATAATATAACTTCTAAACACGTTGTCTCTGTAATGAGCCTAATGAGGGAAATTTCTATTCTTAATCTATTCATAAATGTGAATATAGATAAATATTAATGAAGTCTGACACAAGAAAACATTATTGCTGGTGCTCTTTATTTTTGAAAGTTTTATGATCATTGTCAGTTTATGTAGCCTACACGAAAAACTGTCAAATGTTAATTATCTAATTACTTTACTGCATAACTGTAGTTAGTAGAAAAACCAAACTAGAGTATTCTATTCATAGGACATGTCAGGCTATGGGTTGTTTATAGGTATTTACCTGATTGTTAGCAGTTTTTGTATGATGATGTTTTATCCATGTCACATTGCGAGAAATAACAATATATTTCATTCGAACACTTGTAGGATTTTATCATAAATCCCGACTCATATAATGTGTTTCTAACAGCAAACACTGAGAATAAAGAGAGATGATCTGCTGATGATCTGAATGTCTTGTTGAATGTGTTGATGGTCTGAGACTCATCAATATTAACAGAGCTGCTGAAAAGACTCTTTATTTCATGTCAATAGTTCCTGTTTTCACCTCATTATTATTGCTGATGTCTTTCAAGGAAAGGAGCTTTGAAGTGGCAATTTACAGGAGATCTGGTGTCAATACTGAGGGTACATGCTGGTACAAATCTGTAGATGCATTTTTGTGTTTATATTTTCAACTATTTGTCTTAACATTATTTAAAAAAAAAAAATAATTATACTGTGCTGTGAAAACGATCTGCAGGAAGTGATATGTTTTTATTTTATTTTGGCAGATAGCTCCTTACATGCTGTGATTCACCTTCAGTAAATCCACCACCACACAAATCCAAACAACAATCAAGCTCCTCCCACAGTAATTCACCAATAAATGCTGGAATATCTCCATCAGTTCACAAGTGCAGACGAGCATCAAATCATCAGGAAGAGCTGAATATCTGCAAAGAGTGATTTTTTACTATTAAAGAGAGGACAGAGAGAAGATGAGAGATCCAGAACCTGAGCAGAATCAAACACACCAGAAGATACTGAACAACAAACAGGTTGGTGTTTATTCTTAATTCTTCATTAACAATGCTATGAAACATTAAGCATTACAATTTAAGTTTGTGGTACTCTTTCTGTTTAAAGGACATTTTAATAATCACTTTCAGTTAAACTATATAATGTGTTAATAATTTAATTTTCTTTTTGTAAATGTGAATTTTAGTTTTTTAGATAAAGCAAAAATTTGGGTTAGATGTGATATGCTCTAATGTAGTTATGTGACCTGTATTTAATACCCGGATGGGTGTTTGTCAAATTTCTGTTTTTCATGCTTTATTTATTATTCTTTTTCATTACTGCTGTCTATATTTGGATGGATTTAGAATATATTCTTTTATATTTACTAATATAGATATCTTATTGTATGTACGAAATGCATAAAAAAAAAAAGGATAAAAATGTGAACAATAGAAAGACAGACAGAACAGAAATGCATAGAACATGTGTGATTACCACATCGAGATTGCAGTTACTGAATGAACATTTTAAATTGATGTGTTTTTTGCATTGAGCGCTGTTACTTTTTTAATATAGTAATATAATGATTTACAAAGAGACAACACTATATTTGTAAAGCCTCTGGTCTCTTCAAAGATAGAATAGAGGAGGACATCTGCCTCACTTACATAAATACTTAAATGTCTGAATTAGTTTTAAAAAAGTTAACTGATTTATTGAACATTTGGGCAAATCTGCTTCACTTACAGAAATTGATGTTCAGTGAAACTCCTCCCACAACAATCACACATTCACTGATTCACCAATAAATGCTGGAATATTCCCATCAATTCACAAGTGAAGACGAGCAGGAAGAGCTGAAATCTGCAAAGAGTGAGTTTATTACAGAGGGACAGAGAGAAGAGGAGAGATCCAGAACACTGCAGAATTAAATACACTGAAGAACAAACAGGTTGGTGTTTATTATTGATCCTTCATTAATGAGGCTGATGGTTATAAAGCATCAAGCAGGTTTAGGTGTTTGTTGTAATATTAAACAATATTTATAGCTGTTCAATAATCTAGATCAATGGTTCTCAACATTTTCCTTCTGCATACCACCTCTCTCACACTAGTCACAACATATTTTAAAAACGAGTACATATTTGCCATTATCCCTCTCTTATATTCCATAATGGAGCGCACATCCCGTGTAAGAGTCACGCCTGCTTCAACATCTCTCATTTCACTCCGATTGATGATTGTCAGCCCTCTACATTGCGAGTAAATAACTCGCATATGCGACTAAATCTTCACTCTGGGCGACTACATGATATTTAATATTCACCAATGGCTAATAAATTCTCAGATTTTACTCGCCAGTGTGTGAGTTTGAGGCTAAGTGTAAGTTTAGGACAGACATTTTCACTCACCGAACACACTGACTGAGTTTTTCAGAGTTTCACTGGCCCAGACACACTCTTGTTTGAAGGCGCATGACTCACCTTTGCTTTGTCTCACACACACGCAAAGATACATAATAAACTCTTGTTTGAAGGCGCATGACTCACCTTTGCTTTGTCTCACACACACGCAGAGAGAGAGAATTAACGCACTACATGTAAACGATATTCTTTGTTGTATTTTCCTGTCAAAATAATGATGTTCCTTTGGAATTCTTCAGCTTTTAAGAACTGTCTGGTTTTCCAGTAGTGGGCGGAACTAATGCGCAAACGACAATCTTATTGGCTGATGCTCACCTAATATCATCCCTGTATTGATTTCAGTAAATCAGTTCGAGCGAACGCACACAACCTGATTAATATTCATGAATTCAGTAGCACAAATAATCATTGCGTTTTCTATTGTTCTTATTAATAGAGATGCACCGATCGATCGGCCAGGGATCGGAATTGGCCGATTCCCTCATGATCGGCCCGGATTGGTGACCGGCCGATCAGTCTCACCTCTTTCCGATTTCGAGCCGATCAATTTTTGTTACCAGCGGCACATGCAATAACGTCAGCCGTACATTCTCGCTCTCTTCTCTCCAACGACCACTTCTCTCTTACACACGTCTCATTCGCACCCGGTTAAATTGTGCTTGTACTGAGCATTATTTTGAGTCATTCCAGTAAGTTCTCAGTTGGTATGGATGGCCGTAATAAGAACCAATTCCTATCGAATCAACACCAACTTGCAAAAATAGATATTTAAATGATGCAAAGCTATGTTCACCAATAAATGTTCTGATAGCTTTGCTGTTTGGACATTTATTGGGAGATTTTATTTTTATTATTTTTATAAATTTTTTATCCAGTGTTTGTAATCAGTTCTGATTTTAGTTTTTTTTAGTTTTTTTTCCCCATGAGAACCCACTTCATATTAGCTACACAATCAATGGCACTCTTCTCTAAAACAGTGAATATACAGTTATATGACAGTTACTTCTTATTACATTGACTGTAAATGCATTGAACACGTATAATATAATATAATATAATATAATATAATATAATATAATATAATATAATGTATGACAAATAAGAAAAATTCATTATAGTGTTATATGTGGTCTCCAGATATTAAGTATCAGTATTAAGTATTAATTATCTTAAGTATTGTGTACACTGTAAAAAATGACCGTGAAATTTACAGAAAAACTATGTAAAATCCATACAGAAAAGTATTGTAAACCCCCAAACATATTTTTGTTTGTTTAATTCACAGGTGGAATTTTGTAAACTATTAAACATAATATTTTTGTTATATTTTACAATAACAATATGTGATTGTAATCAAAATTATTTGTTAAAATTACAAATTATTGGTATCAAAAACAGAGAAAATACTGTAATACTCATAACAAAACAATTTTTTTAATTTGACATGCCAATATTGTAACAACTAAAGTTTTAGTCTGTTGTTTTTAAAAAATACAAATATAAAGTATGTATGTCACTTTACAAGTTTATGCTGTAGACCCTAATTTTAGCATGATTGATGAAACCATGCAAATTGAGTAAGTAATACATTTTTTTTTTCCACAAAAAAATAAAAATTAATTGTGAACCTGAGAGGTTGCCATCTATATATATAAAAATATGGCTACAATTATAATAATATTGTTTTTTATAATTTAGGCTATTTGTTTGTAGCATATTTGTACACTGTAAAAAAATAAGTGTCATTTTAACTGTACAATTTTGTAAAAAACGCTACAAAAAAAAAAGTGTTAAATAGGTTAACAGTAAGTTTCCTGTAATAATATATACAGGAAAAAATTTGTAAAAAGATCTAACCAGACATTTCTCATGTAATTTTTACAGTAAAAATGCTGTTAATTTTACAGTTTTTAGAAATAAAAAAAAAAGAACAAATCAATGTATAATTGTACAGTCAAAAACTGTAAACTGATATTCCCAGAATTCCCTGTGTGACGCTACACATTTGAAAGTATTTTGTTTTAATAATCATGTTTTTTTAATAGTTTTTTTTTTGTTATCAGTTGTACATTTGGGCTTTATGTTACATCTTCTGCTGTTTTTAATGAAAGTTTATGAACGTGTTTTAAGTATCGTGTGTGTCACCATGATGGTGTTTTGTGGTGTTTGCATGAATGAATTTTTTTTTTGTGCACCTTCTATATAGTAATATAAACTTCTGCTTGTGGCGAAGCTACTTGTGTTGAAACTTCGATTCTTCCATGTGGCTGTTCTCTTTTACCACCTGCATTTATATGGTGGTTGTCAGTATGTTAAAGGTACAAAACCAGATTTTTTAATAGCAGTGTGCGTTTGTTGACTTTACTGGTTTACATTCAAATTTTCTGGTTTGTAAATAACAGTTTTATACTGTAAAATTTACAGTTTTTGGCCGTAATTGTGTTTACAGATTTTCTGTATTTTTTACAAAAGTATTCTGGCAACCACAGCTGCCAAAATTATTTTTTGTAAAAACTACCGACTTTTTTTTTACAGTGTACTGGTAAAATTTACAGTTTTTGGCCGTACTTGTGTTTACAGTTTTTCTGTATTTTTTACAAAAGTATTCTGGCGACCACAGCTGCCAAAATTAGTTTTGTAAAAAAACTACAGACTTTTTTTTTTACAGTGTGGTATCTGTTAAAATTTTACAGTTTTTTGGCCGTCATTGTGTTTTACAGTTTTTGCTGTATTTTTTACAAAAGTATTCTGGCAACCACACGCTGCCAAATTATTTTGTAAAAACTTACAGACTTTTTTTTGTACAGTGTATCAATGCAAGTACACAATAAATATATGACCACAAGAACTTCATATGCTTTTTTGTTTGTGTTTAGATAAATCGTTAAGAGAGGTTTGACCAAACTGTTAAACTAGGTTATTTCCAAATCATTCAAGCACCCGATTGATTTATTTGATTATTATGACTAATAAATATTAAATTAAAAATAAATATCCAAAATCTAAATCTTATATAACTATAAACAACGACAACTTCAAATTCAAAATTCAAACTTAACACGAATCATTAATTTTTATTTTTTTCCCCAATTGTTTTTTTTTTTTTTTTTTTTACAGAAACACTGAATGACCAAAAAAGCACCAGTCCAGTTAAAATGTTCAGTTAAAATGAATAATATGCATTCAACACATGATTATCAAGTTTTAATTCTAAATACTAAAGTTCTATCATTAAATAATACTTGATAATCATATTATTATGCTTGACAGACTGATGTTAAGTGTACTTTCAATTATTTAAAAAAACTGTGCCCATTTTACAAACATTTATTGTGTGTAAAAATGTGTTGTGTGTGTGTGTGTGTGTGTGTTATGTGTAATTAATATAATATATATATATATATATATATATATATATATATATATGTATGTATGTATGTATTATGTATGTGTGTAAACACATACACACAAACACACACAGACACATTTTTATCTCAGTCTGGGGAGTAAACTAAAAAATTTACTAGCCAATGGCGATTCAATTGCCAAGGTGTCCTTAGAGGGTTGATGTGAGCAAACAGTGCAATTACATTTGTTTACCTATTTGCACATTATCTTATATTTATATTCCATAGTTGAGTGCACACCCCATCACACCTGCCACAACATCACTCACCGTTTACACTCTGTTTACACTGAGCAGCAGGTGCACTTTTTGACCACAAAATATGACACTATATTTTGCCTGCGAGAAACACATGCTCAGTTGAATGTTAGGCGGCCAATATAATTTAAAAACTGGCACATTTCAGTATTTTATTCACATACCCCCTCCATCACTTCTTGTACCCCAGTTTGAAAACCTCTGATTTAGATGAAGCCACAAATAATTGTAGACACTTTTTGCAACAAAATTTAATTGTGTAGTTGATCAAATAAATGTATTAGTTCTCCCTACAGAAACATGAGATTTGTTCCTATAATGTTTTAACATTAATCATTTGAAGAGCAATGTTCCTCATTCATTGAAAGTTTCAAAAGTCGCATAGTTTATGAAAATACTATAAAGTTACCAAAATTTTGTTTTGTTACCAAAATTTTTAGTGACGTTGTGGAGAAAAAATCACTTCTAAACTGGAGAGTTGCTCTCAAACCAAGACATGTTTCACCTGCACAAAAATGTGTGAGTTTCAGACACAAAAAATGGTCTTGATGTTCACATGAGTGTTCATACTTCAGTAAAACTCAAAAAGTGTTCACACTGTGAAAAGAGACCCAATTGGTCAGGAATCCTGAAAACACATGAGATAATCCACACTGGAGAGAAACCATTAACTTGTGATCAATGTGGTAAGTTTTTGTGTTTGTGTGTGCTTTAGTCCTGCAGAAGCACCAGAAAGTTCATACAAAGGAGAAGCCACATTCATGTGATCTGTGTGGAAAGAGTTTTGCACGTCTCAAAAAAAAAAAAAAAAAACATTCAGAAAATGCATACTGGTGTGAGAGAGTACATGTGCACTGAGTGTAAAAAGACTTTTACTCCAGCAAACAGTTTAAAACAGCATGAGAGGATACACTCTGAAGAAAAACCTTACATGTGTTTACACTGTGACAAGAGATTCAGTGATTCAGGTCACGTAAAAACACATGAGAAGATCTACACTGGAGAGAAACCACACTCATGTTATCAGTGCGGGAAGAGATTCACAATAAATAGGAAACCTTACAGTACACATGAGAGTTCATACTGGAGAGAAACCGTTCACTTGTGATCAATGTGGGAAGAGTTTTACACAATCAGCAAACCTTAAGGATCACATGAACATCCACACTAGAGAGAAACCGTATGCATGTGATCAATGCGGTAAAACATTTATGCGGGCTTCAATACTGAACAGACACTTGAAAGTTCATACAAAGAAGAAGACACATTCATGTCATTTGTGTGGAAAGAGTTTTTCACGTCTACAAAGTTTGAAGGAACATCAGAAAATACATACTGGTGTGAGAGAGTACATGTGCTTTGAGTGTGAAAAGACTTTTACTACAGCAAACGGTTTAAAACAGCATGAGAGGATACACACTGGAGAAAAACCTGGAGAGAAACCGTTCACTTGTGATCAATGTGGAAAGAGTTTTACACAATCAGCAAACCTTAAGGATCACATGAACATCCACACTAGAGAGAAACCGTATGCATGTGATCAATGCGGTAAAACATTTATGCGGGCTTCAATACTGAACAGACACTTGAAAGTTCATACAAAGAAGAAGACACATTCATGTCATTTGTGTGGAAAGAGTTTTTCACGTCTACAAAGTTTGAAGGAACATCAGAAAATACATACTGCTTTGAGAGAGTACATGTACTTTGAGTGTGAAAAGACTTTTACTTCAGCAAACAGTTTAAAACAGCATGAGAGGATTCACTCTGGAGAAAAACCTGGAGAGAAACCGTTCACTTGTGATCAATGTGGAAAGAGTTTTACACAATCAGCAAACCTTAAGGATCACATGAACATCCACACTGGAGAGAAACCGTATGCATGTGATCAATGCGGTAAAACATTTATGCGGGCTTCAATACTGAACAGACACTTGAAAGTTCATACAAAGGAGAAGACACATTCATGTCATTTGTGTGGAAAGAGTTTTTCACGTCTACAAAGTTTGAAGGAACATCAGGAAATACATACTGCTTTGAGAGAGTACATGTACTTTGAGTGTGAAAAGACTTTAGCAGACAGTTTAAAACAGCATGAAAGGATCCACACTGGAGAGAAACCACACTCATGTGATCAGTGCGGGAAGAGATTCACAATAAAAGGAAACCTTACGAGAGTTCATACTGGAGAGAAACCGTTCACTTGTGATCAATGTGGGAAGAGTTTTACATAATCAGCAAACCTTAAGGATCACTTGAATAGCCACACTAGAGGGAAGTGGCACACATGTGATCAATGCGGGAAAACATTTATGTGGGCTTCAATACTGAACAAACACTTGAAAGTTCATACAAAGGAGAAGCCACATTCATGTCGTGTGTGGAAAGAGTTTTTCACTTTTATAAAGTTTGAAGGAACATCAGAAAATACATACTGCTGTGAGAGAGTACATGTAATTTGAGTGTGAAAAGACTTTTACTTCAGCTGAAAATTTAAAACAGCACCAGAGGATTCACACTGGAGAAAAAAACCTTGTAAGTGTTCACACTGTGACAAGAGATTCAGTCACGAGAGGATTCACACTGGAGAAAAAAACGTATCACTGCACTGACTGTGGAAAGTGTTTTGATCATTCATCTGCTCTACACTGACATACAAAAAACATTCACAGTAAGTAGATCATCAGATACATCACTTTCAGGTCTGATGTCATGTCATCAAATGCGACACAATAATGCATCAAGCAATAAAATATCATCTGCATAAATCTGTCATTAGAAGTGACATGACAAAGAAACATTATCTAAAGTTTACTGAGTGAATAAAGTTCATCTTCAAAACCAGCAGATTCAACTGAGATTCAGATCAACTCAAAGATAGAGTTCCTCGTCAAAGAACAATGTCAAAATGTTTTATCAGTTTGCTTCATCATTGTATTTTCTTATGAGTTTCATATTATGTTCAATTGTCTTATTATGCATGTGTCACTTCTAGTTTGCTGTCTCTTTTATGAAGAAAAGTAGAAGTTTTTCACAAACTGTTCTTGTTCGGGCAGCTGAAGAGGCTGTATCACTTTTAAGAGAGCTGAGATTTTTTTTTAATTGTTTTTTCTTTTTTACCTTTTTCTTCACTGTTGTTTTTTTTAAATTACTAGTTATTCTTCCACATATGATGTATTCGGAAAACCCAGATGCAAGATATATGACATGTAGCTTTGCAACTGTTCCTTATTTTCTTCTCTTGTAAGAAGGGATGGGTATCTGAACCTGGCATTAAACAAGCCCTGGGGCTAAAATCTGATGTGTCTTGAGGACTTTCTGGCTGCTGCATGCATGTGTCTGTTATGTCCACTTTACTGTAGTAATTCATTATTATAAGTTTACACCACTGACCTATAATAGAGAACTGAATTGCTGATGACATCATAGAAGTGTAACATTTAGACCAATCAGACACAATTTTTTAATTATGTTTTATTAACAAGGTTTGGGAGGAGCACGATCAGATAATCAAACAACTCGTTTAGCTAACCATCCTAACTAGCACAATACGTACACTCACCTAAAGGATTATTAGGAACACCTGTTCAATTTCTCATTAATGCAATTATCTAATCAACCAATCACATGGCAGTTGCTTCAATGCATTTAGGGGTGTGGTCCTGGTCAAGACAATCTCCTGAACTCCAAACTGAATGTCAGAATGGGAAAGAAAGGTGATTTAAAGCAATTTTTGAGCGTGGCATGGTTGTTGGTGCCAGACGAGCCAGTCTGAGTATTTCACAATCTGCTCAGTTACTGGGATTTTCACACGCACAACCATTTCTAGGGTTTACAAAGAATGGTGTGAAAAGGGAAAAAACATCCAGTATGCGGCAGTCCTGTGGGCGAAAATGCCTTGTTGATGCTAGAGGTCAGAGGAGAATGGGCCGACTGACTCAAGCTGATAGAAGAGCAACTTTGACTGAAATAACCACTCGTTACAACCGAGGTATGCAGCAAAGCATTTGTGAAGCCACAACATGCACAACCTTGAGGCGGATGGGCTACAACAGCAGAAGACCCCACCGGGTACCACTCATCTCCACTACAAATAGGAAAAAGAGGCTACAATTTGCACTAGCTCACCAAAATTGGACAGTTGAAGACTGAGAAAAATGTAGCCTGGTCTGATGAGTCTTGATTTCTGTTGAGACATTCAGATGGTAGAGTCAGAATTTGGCGTAAACAGAATGAGAACATGGATCCATCATGCCTTGTTACCACTGTGCAGGCTGGTGGTGGTGGTGTAATGGCGTGGGGGATGTTTTCTTGGCACACTTTAGGCCCCTTAGTGCCAATTGGGCATCGTTTAAATGCCACGGCCTACCTGAGCATTGTTTCTGACCATGTTCATCCCTTTATGACCACCATGTACCCATCCTCTGATGGCTACTTCCAGCAGGATAATGCACCATGTCACAAAGCTGGAATCATTTCAAATTGGTTTCTTGAACATGACAATGAGTTCACTGTACTAAAATGGCCCCCACAGTCACCAGATCTCAACCCAATAGAGCTTTGGGATATGGTGGAACGGGAGCTTCATGCCCTGGATGTGCATCCCACAAATCTCCATCAACTGCAAGATGCTATCCTATCAATATGGGCCAACATTTCTAAAGAATGCTTTCAGCACCTTGTTGAATCAATGCCACGTAGATCAATTAAGGCAGTTCTGAAGGCGAAAGGGGGTCAAACACAGTATTAGTATGGTGTTCCTAATAATCCTTTAGGTGAGTTTATATATGTGAAAACTACCCACACCTGTCATTTAACAGTTTCCTCCCATTCAACCTTCCACCCCTAACAACAATACCACACATCCAGTCACTGCTGCCGAGCGACGAGTCCTGTATTGGGGATTTTTTGTATTCTCCGTCGCAACCTACAGGCCAGGCTAACTCCTTTTTCGGCCAGTCACTGCTGCCGAGCACCAGGCTTCATCACAGCCGCCACCAATAGTTCGAGCAAAGCCCCGAACTCGCCTCCCTCGTCACCACCATCGTCCCGCACAAGACCCGGCTCTCCTCGGGCTTTGGGTCGCAGTGGCAGGCCTCAAATGAGCCTCGGCCGTGCCCCAGTTCATAACCTCATTTGCTTCCCGCTTCGGCTTAACTCTTCATCGCGGCTCTTCAGGCCGCTGCACCACATGTAGCCAGGCCTTCAGCTCTTGTAGCCATAGACATAAATACTATGTGACGAGTGGGGCGGGGCCGAGAGCCGTGGGAATGGAGCGAGGCCGGTGGAGTGATTGGGAAATGAGCGACACCGTGAGTGGTCTACCCCAACACCTCTCCGTTTTTATCCCACTCATCACATACTACTATTACTTATGTCTATGCTTGTAGCAGTCGCCAGCGCGAGGCTGCCTCCACTAACGGCGCAGGCCATGTTGCAAATAATGTTTTTTAGGTGAAGACGCTAAAGGTAGGTTGTTTGTTGCTAAAAGTTTAAATAACATGATAACATTATGGATGTTGATGTCATTTGTAACCATGACACAAAACTGCGTAGAACTCGCAATGAAATTATTCACATTTTCTGTATTCATTTTCACTAGCATTTTACCTGTATTTTAAATCACACATTGTACTCGGATAAACAGATAAGATGGAAATTGATTTTTGAGAAAATAACTGCAATAGTGTACCTAAATTTACAATTATAGGTGTGTAACAACGTTCGTAAGTCGGGAGGCAGGAGGCAGGAACCAGTGAACATTTAAATAAAACTTTAATAATAAAATAAACACAAACTAGTGTGACAGCCCCTCACGGACGACTGCCGGGCACAAACAGAAACAAAACACAAAATAAAATCCAAGCCTGGTCCTCTCTCGTCTTACACATTCGTCGCTCCTCCCTTTATCCTTCCGGAGCTCCTCCGTGGGACTCGAGACCGGTGAGTGACGCAGGTGTCGCACATTCTCATTAACTCCACCATCTTGCTCCTCTCCCATGGCTCTTGGCCCCGCCCCTCTCACCTCAAGGTGCAAACTAACAAAGATGTATCATAAAAAAACATTAAAATTATTATTGAACAAGTGCAACTAGCAGCCTAATTTGCATGTGTTGTGCATACTGCTAGGCACCTCTTTCCAAGTCTACCAGCTGATGTGCTGCTTGGCTGGCTAGCTGTTTCAGTACTTACTACAGGGTTCCCACGGGTCCTTGAAATCCTTGAAAGTTTGTGAATCTGAAAATTTTTTCAAGGCCCTGGAAAGTTTTTGAAAATAAGCATACATAGATACAGGTCCTTGAAAGTCCTAGAATTTTAAGTTAACCAAGGTGTGGGAACCCTGTTACTACTTTTTGCATGGTTAAGAGGAAAAGCATGTCTTTTCGTCATTTTATCACTTTTAAAATGTTGTCAAAGTCTCATATTTCCCATGCTACTTCTAACCTCTCTTTCTTTTCAGTGGTCTCCAGCTCCCGTAACACACGCTAGAGTGAGGCTGCTTCTGCTAGCTGTGCAGGCTGCACAGGCTCTTCAGCATCTTCCCCCAAATATCACAAGCCCCCATGGACTACAGCAGCTGAAACAAGCGCAAAGCTGCTTATACTTGCAACACATGCCCTCACATCTCAGTCTTTTCCTCCTGTTACTTTTAATCCTTTTCCTTTTCAGTGACTTCCAGCTCCCATAGCAGATGCTAGCAAGAGGCTTCCTCTGCTATCTGTGCAGGCTGCACAGGCTCTTCAGGATGTCACAAACCCCACTCCCTCCCCATGGCCTACAGCAGCTGCGGGAAGCATGAGGCTGACTCCGCTTGCAACTCAGGCCCACACATCTCGGGCTTTTCCTCCCATTTGTAATTACCACTTTTTTTTCAGTGGCCTCCAGCTCCCATAGCAGACATTAGTCCAGAGGCCGATTTAAATGTCAGGCTGCCTCTGCTGACAATTGCAGCCCATGCTCCCCTTCCTCATAGCTTCCTTTTTCATTTAAAATTACTTTGTCTTCCAGATGAAGTTCCGGCTCCCCTTGAGCTTCAAGACGCAGCACGCTGTCAGCAAGTTTGGGCCATGGCCCAGAGTCGGCTGCTCCTCACACTGCATTGGCTTACTGCTCTTCTCACCCAATTACTGTGGCGTTTTCAGCTACAACGCTGCACGCTATGGCTCCCTAAACTTCTCCCTTCCTTCTACCTCCGGAGGCAGACGTTAGTGTGAGGCTGCCTCCGCTAGCCACTCAAGCTCAGCAACCTTACTCCAACCCTTCCTCTACTCCTTTTCCCTATCAATGGCCAACAGCACCCCGCTGCAGACATCCAAGCAGCGCATCATCAGTCAGCAACGCAAGCTTACTGGCCTCCTCCATCATTTCCTTCTACCTCTTCCTACATGCTTCCCTAAGCACCAGAGGCTAATCTATGCATAAGGCTGTCTCCGCAAAGGTTACGGCCCCCTCTTTATCTTCCTTCCAACCCTTCTCTCTAATCTAAACCCCAGTACAATTCATTCACAGCAGTTCTAATTACCTACCCCATCAAATGCTGCAGATCAGGTACCAACCCCTGTGCCTAATACTATCAAGTCTCAGATTTTCTTCATAATTATTCCTTCTTAGAGAAAAATGGTATCTGTGAGGATTTCCAGTCAGGATTTAGACCGTATCATAGTACTGAGACTGCTCTCCTTAGAGTCTCCTTGCAGAAACGTTAATTAATGCGTTCATGACCTCAAGGTTAGATTATTGTAATGCTTTATTGGGTGGTTGTTCTGCAAGCTTAATAAACAAACTCCAGCTAGTTGAAAATGCAGCAGCTAGAGTTCTTACTAGAACCAGGAAGTATGACCATATTAGCCCGGTTCTGTCAACACTGCACTGGCTCCCTTTCAAACATCGTATAGATTTTAAAATCTTGCTTATTACTTATAAAGCCCTAAAAACTCTGGCAATTTGATAATACTTAGAATTTCAAAATCAATAGCGGGCGGGAGATCCTTTTCCTATTTAGCACCAAACTCTGGAATAAACTACCTGACATGGTTCAGTAGGCAGACACACTCTGTCAGTTTAAATCTAGATTAAAGACACACCTCTTTAACTTGGCTTACACATAACACACTAACACATTTCTAATATTCAAATCTATTAAAGGATTTTTAGGATAAATTTATTAGGAAAATTGGAACCGGGAACACTTCCCATAACACACAATGTACTTGCTACATTGTTAGAAGAATAGCATTTACACTAATTTTAGTCTGTTTCTCTCTTATTCTGAGGTCACTGTAGCCACCAGATCCAGTCTATATCCAGATCAGATGGTCACTGCAGTCACCCGGATCCAGTACGTGTTCAGCCCAGATGGTGGATCAGCACCTAGAGAGGACCTCTACAGCCCTGAATTTTAGAGGAGACCAGTACAACTAGACGAGCCCTAGAGACAGATCCACAGTCAAGACCTTGTCTCCTAGACGGTCACCGGAACAAGACCACAGGAAACAGATGATTTTTCTGCACAATCTGATTTTGCTGCAGCTTGGAATTGAACTGCTGGTTTCATCTGGCCAGAGGAAAACTGGTTTCTCCCAAGGTTTTTTCTCCATTCTATAACCGATGGAGTTTTGGTTCCTTGCCGTTGTCGCCTCTGGCTTGCTTAGTTGGGGACACTTCATTTACAGCAATATCGTCAACATGATTGCACAGATACTATTTAAACTGAACTGTGCTGGATGATGACATCACTGAATTCAATGATGAACTGCCTTTAACTGAAAAATGTGTGTTCTTTTGCATTATTATTATTATATAATTATTATCCTAATTAATACTGTTCAGTTGCTTTGTCACAATCTGTATTGTTAAAAGCGCTATATAAATAAAGGTGACTTGACGATGGAAGTTTCTTCATTCTATTTTTATTCAGAGGTGGGTAGTAACGAGTTACATTTACTCCGTTACATTTACTTGAGTAAGTTTTTGAAAAAATTATACTTCTAGGAGTAGTTTTAAATCACTATACTTTTTTACTTTTACTTGAGTAGATTTGTGAAGAAGAAACTGTACTCTTACTCCGCTACATTAGGCTACAATGAGCTCGTTACTTTTCTTTTTACCTCTTTGATATACTACGCGTCATTGTTTTATTTTGACAGAGAGTGAGACTTCCGCTAAAGGCTCTACCACGTGACTGTGCTTCACCAATCAAACGTAGTTGTGCAGTCTCGTCACGTGACCATACTCAATCTCAGCGGCGTCCGGCGGGACGGGTTAGCTTTACAGTCGTAGCAAAACAAAAATGTCACAATCAACCATCGGCAATGCAGACACAGGCGAGGAGGAACACCCCTGGCCTCATATTGAAAGCATGTTTACCTTCCCTTACCAAAAAGTAGTATACTTCAAGTTTATTTTATTAAGTATACTTAAGTAAAGTTCAAGTATATTTTGACTTTTTTGTAAGTATAAGTCAAGTATACTTAATTGTCATTATAAGTATATATCTTAGAAGTACATAAAGCCCATTTCTGAGAAGTACATAAAAAGTAATCTAAAAGTATACTTTCCTATTTTTAGTTTAAAATAAGTATACTAATAGGACACTTGAATAAACTTCTTTTTCGTAAGGGTTAGCAGTGGCGGACTGGGACAGTAAATCAGGCCAGGAATTTGACTCCACCCCAGGCAACCTCTGTTGCTGCAGTCACCACCACCCAATTCATGTGTCCACCAGACTGCTAAACTTGTAGGCTAACCCTGTTAGTTGATGTAGGTAGACTACCATACATAATATGAATGGATAAATAAATAAACCCTCAAAAACTCACTAGGAATCCACCATCTATATCATCTTTCCCTGAATCCCTCTCTTTCTCACTCTGCACATCTAGTTTCTCTGCTATATGAAATAAGCACTTTCAATAATCTATATTAATTGTGCAGCCATCAATTGTATGTCCCCATGATCACAGTCCTACTACTGATGATCTTTTAAATCATAAAAGCACATATTGTTCTAAGAGTATAGCCAGCATGTTTATATTTGCTTATAGCTTAAACTTTACCGGAAGGTTCCTGCTCTGACTCAAAAGCTGAACTGTCCACCCCCTTTTGTTTAACAGCAGGAGCACTTGGAGCACTAGTGCTACTGTTGCTTCCTTCGTCACCTTCAAAATAAATAAACATTGTAGACTAGACCAGTGCTTCCCAAACCTGTCCTGGAGGCCCCCCTGCCCTGCACATTTTATATGTCTCCCTAATCAGACACACCCAGTTTAGTTCTTGCAGTCTCTACTAATGAGCTGATGAGTGCAAACAGGTTTGTTAGATAAGAGAGACATACAAAAAGTGCAGGGCAGGGGGGCCTCCAGGACAGGTTTGGGAAGCACTGGACTAGACTACATATTGTAGGCTAGAAATGGAAAATCAAAATTTCTGGTCAAATTTGGCACTAAAAAAAATACTGTGTCCCCATATGTAAAACAGTGTGCTAGTTTGTCATAAAGATGCTCTTTTAAAACTTCTATCATTATATATATTTGTAATTTTTTTTTAGAATAGTTTGTATCTATTGTAAGTCTCTTTGGATGAAAGCGTCCATGTTGAGTGTCTCAATTAAAAGCAAATGCACTCCGTCTCGAACTGTGTGTAACCTTCTTTATTTTCCACTTACATCTCACTTCTTTTCTTATCGCTCTCTCCCACCTTCACTCAAACCGAGAGCTCCCTCTAGAGGCTAACTCAGAACACCACATATCCCTCTCTCTTAAGAACAATAATACTATAGGGACAAAGTCACAGTGCAGTTAGTTAACAATTAATGTACAAATTACTATTGATTTTTTTTCTTTGCAACCTTTCAATCCCAACATTGATTTGCAAACAACCCTTACTGAACGAATAGTGGTACAGTAATCCAGTTTCCAACCACTTGGTATAAGCATGACATAACAGTGCTCAAACACAATAATCACAAAATAGCAAGAACATTCTTTTCCTTATAATGTGTAGACACCTATTGTGTACTAGTAATGCATAAAGCACATTTCACATTACATAATCCTGAGTCCATGCGGGTGCATGCCTGCTCCGAACAGGCCGTGTAACTACTACAGGTTGTTCACCCCCTGCAGGATTAGTATCCCCAGAGTCAAACAACGGCAGTTCACTGGACTCGTATGCTCTGTATTGAGCAAGTGCAGGTGCCAGGTGGGATGCATTCCCAGCATCGTCCATCTGATAACTTGTATGTGTACAACCATTTTTTACCCACAACCTTTAGGGGTTTTCCAAATTTAAACTGGGTCTTTGGCACAATTCCGGGTTTCTTTACACGGACATATGATCCACACTGAAATGAAACATGCTTTGCACTGCGTTTTCTGTCACTGTACTGTTTCATTTTTTTCTGTTTATCTCTCACGTGTGAGGCAAGCTGGTGAGGTGTGGACCTTTTGCCTGCAGGTGGCAAGCAAAGACCTGACACGTTAAGTTTGGTTAACATGCCTCTCCCATGCAAAAGTTCAGTTGGTGTGCACTGTGTTGTGGCATGTGGCATTGCACGGTATGCCTGCAGAAAGTCTTTGGTGAATTCCTTCCACCCTCTTCCTTCCAGTGAAGCAGTTTGTAAACTATCCTTTAAGCTGCGATTAAAAACGTTCAACTTCCCCGTTTGCTCTTGGATAATATACAGATGATGTCCTGTGTAAGATTCCTCTGTTTTGCAAGAACAGCCTGAAGTCGTGAGAAGTGAACTGTACTCCATTATCAGAAATCAGCTCTTTCGGATTCCCTTCCCTGCTAAACACTGTAGACAAAAACTGTATCACGGCCTGGGTGGTAGGATGTGAGACAAATGCTATCTCAGGCCACTTACTGTAATAGTCCACCAAAGTGACCAGAAAACGACAATCAGCAGGTGCTGCATCAAAAGGACCCATGATGTCTATGGCCACTTTCTCCCAGGCGTCAGTAGGATAAGGTACAGGTTGGAGAGGAGTGGTATGTATCACAGCTGATTTGTCATGTAACTGACAAGTGACACAAGCCTTGACAGCTGTTTCTACTTGTTTGTCTATGCCAGGCCACCAGTAGAGCTCTCTCAGCCTCCTTTTTTGTCCTCACAATGCCCTGATGTGTATCATGTGCGAGTGCAATGAACTTGGGCTGGAGACCTTCTGGAACCAGGAGGCGTGTGGTTCCCCGCACCACACAACTATCCTGAAGTGAAAGTTCATGGCGCACTTGAAAATACGGCTTTAAAGCATGATCCAGTGCCTTTGCACACTTTGGCCATTTTGAGGTGAGCATTCTGCGTAGCTCAGCTTGGATAGGGCAAGAATCACATGCTGCTTTGAACTCAGTGCTGGTTATTGCAGTGAGCGTAGGACGTGAGAGCTATGACTTCTAAATCATGTTCCAAACTAGGTTCAGTGCTAGGGAGTGGTAAGCGAGATAGACAGTCTGCAGTCACATTCTCATGCCCCGGCTTATACTGAATATCGTAGGTAAATGCCATCAGCCTAGCTGACCATCTTGCTATGCGCATACCTGCTCTGCCTTGACCCTTGGATGACAGAAGGGTGGTCAGTGGGCTGTGATCCGTACGCAGTGTTAAGTGTCGTCCCCACAAGTAGGTCCTCACATCGCTCTGTGGCCCAAACGCATGCTAGTGCCTCCTTTTCTACTGTGGAGTACTTCCGTTCTGCTACGGTAAGGGTGCGTGAAGCAAAAGCCACTGTTCTCTCCGTGTTATCTGAATGTATCTGGGTAAGAACACCCCCTATACCATAGTCTGAAGCATCTGTGGTGACTATAGTAGGCAGTTCTGGATTGAAAAGCGCAAGGGCAGCACTATGCACGATCAGTCTCTTAACGGTCTCAAAGCTTTCTTGAGCCTCAGGTGACCAGATGAATGGAGTAGAGCCTCGTAAAAGCACACGCAATGGCTCCACTACTGTAGCATAATTTGGTATGAATTTAGAATACCAGGATGTGAGACCCAGAAATGAACGAAGGCTAACCCCATCAGCAGGAGGTGGTGCATCGGACACTGCAGAGACATGGGAAGCATCAGGCTGTAATCCCTTCTCAGACAGTGTGTGACCCAGGAATGACAGTTCTGCTTTTCTGAAGTGGCACTTTGCCATGTTCAATTTGAGGCCTGCTTTATCAATTCGCTGCAGCACGGCTTGTAGATTTTTTTCATCATGTTCCTTGAGCGTTGCTCCTGTAACCATGATGTCATCCAAGTAACAATGAGCTCCAGACTGACCTTTAAGGATTTCAGACATCATCCTCTGGAAGCAACTTGGAGCTGAGGCCAGTCCATATGGAACCCTTTTGAAACGAAATAGCCCATCATGTGTGACAAACGCTGTAAGGTTTTGACTGTCCTCATGCAACATTACCTGGTGATATGCACTTTGGAGGTCTAATGTGGAAAACACTGTTGCTCCACACAGGTTTGCAAACATCTCCTCCATATGTGGAAGAGGAAAGCTGTCTACTACCACTGCCTTGTTAGGCTCGCGTAAGTCGACACAGAGCCGAATCCCCCCCATCTTTTTTTCTAGAGACAACTATTGGGGAAACCCACTCAGATGCATCCACAGGCTCGATCACATCCTGTTGTACAAGCTTCTGTAGTTCCTTGGACACCTCGTCGCGAATTGAGAAAGGTAACCGCCTCAGTTTCTGCTGCACAGGCTGAATACCAGGCCGAACGTGAACACGGTGCACAAATCCTCTTGCACATCCCAGCCTGTTTTCTGGCTTTGCATCTATAGCTAAGGCAGTATGTGTGCACTGGTCCGTAGTGACCTGACCATCACAGAGTTGTAAGCACAGTCCAGTAAAGAGGTCTCTGCCTAGCACAGCTGATCCCTTTTGAACAATGTATAAGTCTGTGGTAGTGCAATGGCCTCCATACGAGATGCTGGCTGGCAGGCATCCTTTCACCTCAATTGCATCGCCCCCAAAACTAACTAGACTGAGTTTCGGTGGTGAAAGGGGGGTGCTTGACTGAAAGATCCAGAGTAAATGGACATCGGTAATATGGACACTGCCGATCCCGTGTCCACCATTAAACTGAATGTCCCGTGTTTGTCCTGTGCTTGCACATATCTGTACTGTGCACATTATTTTGCCACAGTCATGAGCAGAATGTTCAATATTTAACACAGTCACTTCAGGTA
Source organism: Cyprinus carpio (assembly GCF_018340385.1). Classification (NCBI taxonomy): domain Eukaryota; kingdom Metazoa; phylum Chordata; class Actinopteri; order Cypriniformes; family Cyprinidae; genus Cyprinus; species Cyprinus carpio. Next base: position 460,554 of record NW_024879183.1, read on the forward strand.
CTGTAATTTCACTCGCCCGTTTGTTTCCCGCGACATATCTTTGCAAAATGTCCTGTTTTGTTACAGTTCCTGCACACCGCATTCTTTGCCGGGCATCCGGGAAAAATTAGCTGAGTGCTGCTCAGATCCGCAACGGTAGCAAGCACGTGCACGGGTAAATTTCGGAGGTCCCCGCGAGGCGTTGATTTTACTTTTGCTCCTTCGAACCGTGTTATGTTGTTGCACTGCTTGTACTGAACTGTGAATGATGCAATCATTGCTTTTGCCTCTGCCGTAGCAGTTTCAATTTGCCGGGCGACAGTCACAGCTTTCTTAAGGTCGAGTGGCACTTCCAGCAACAGCCGTTCTCTAATGCGAGATGAATTAGTCTTTTCGACCAGCTGATCGCGAATCATCTCATCCTCCATCGCGCCGAATTCGCAGGTGGCAGCCAGTTCACGTAGTGCAGCGACATACTGATCTGTAGTCTCGCCCGCGCGTTGGCTTCGTTGGCGGAAGCGGTAACGTTCAGCAACCACATTAACTTTAGGAACAAAAAACTCCCTTATTGCACTCAAAGCAGAAGCGTACGTATCATCTCCCTGATCACTCACGGTCAGGGTGTAGAACAATCTTTGACCCTCGGCTCCGAGGCAGTGTATTAGAAGAGCGCGCTTCCTCGCATTAGGCAGCTCCTCGCCCAGGGCCAGCAAAAAATTGTCGAAAGTTTTGATCCACGCTTTGAACGGAATGGGTGGTTCACACCCGGTGTTTGCAGGAACGGGGCAGGTTGGCTCAGACTCAAAGCCATCCTCGTCGTCAATATGTTGAGTGTCTCAATTAAAAGCAAATGCACTCCGTCTCGAACTGTGTGTAACCTTCTTTATTTTCCACTTACATCTCACTTCTTTTCTTATCGCTCTCTCCACCTTCACTCAAACCGAGAGCTCCCTCTAGAGGCTAACTCAGAACACCACAGTCCATCTGCCAAATGATTACGTAAATATAAGGGGTGGAACAGTTCTTTTTCACGGTTAGGTTTGTTTCACAGTTTTAGAGTCACTGTTTCACTACCGTTGTATGTGCTATGTTTATGGAAAAACGATACTTTCAAAAAATATATATTTTTATCATATTTTTAAGAATATTCTAACTACAAGCAACAGCACAAATAAATACAATATAGTAAAGATACAAATAAAATAAACTGACTTTCAGGGTTTTTTAGGTAGGTATAGCATAGTTTTTAGGTACATAAATTGAATAAAGTAATCAAATGTAAAACAGCATTGCGTACGCTTCCGTTTAATATTTACTTTATAGAAATGGTTTAGTGTCGTCAGAAAAAGTCAGTTAGCATCTCCACTGTAAGGCTAACTACAAGAGGTAACGATAGACATGAGCTCTTATTTATTAAGTTTGGGCTTTTAATGTCATCTTATATGTAGATGAGCGCTCTCTCTCTCTCTCTCTCTCTATCTCTCTCTATATATATATATCTCAACGGATGAATGGAAGTAAGCTAATTAATTAACCTAAAAGTATGCACTGTACAGTTAACGTTACATCACTTACATGGGCTGAAACCTTCAGGTTTGATCTTTCATGGTAAACACATAAATACATAAATACCACTTGTTCTGTTATTCAGAAGTGCCAGAAAAAAAAAA
>NW_024879183.1:462685-479187 GCF_018340385.1 Cyprinus carpio
ATAAAAGTTACTAATCCTCCCCCTCTACCATTTTCTCTATCTCTCCTTATTGCTGAATATCCCTTAATAATAAAATCTAACTCCGATTTCAACCATGTTTCTTGTACACATATTATATTTGGTTTAACTCATCTACATATTTCTTAAATTCCCAATTGGCCGTTAGTATTAAACTTCATGCATGGAGTTCAAATCTTTAGGGGGGGGGGGGGGCTTTATGTATAATAGCCTACACAATTACCAACCATAATTATATCTATACATACATATGATCTGGGTAACTGATATTACATGTAAAAAAATATAACACGATATCATGCCTAATTAGAAACTGTTTTCCCCTAACCATAATCCTATTTCGACATCCTCCTCAGGCCAACTAGTTATTTCGCTAAAGACGTGTACTACACATTATTATTTAAAAAATAACTCTTATGGCGGCAAAATTACTATGACTCGTTGGGGTGCAATGTGTCAGCATATACAGTTGTAGTAGCATGCCTATATACAACTCTACATAAAGAATCACTATCTAATCACCTTTTCTTGCTGTCGCAAAGCGGACAATTGTCTTTCCTATATTCATAGGCGTCTTCATTCCTGTCTTATGTATCAGTATTCATTATTATAGCCAAAAATCCATAGCGTTGAATTGGTCACCTATATGACCTGCTCATTTGTGCTATATTGGCTAAGTAATAAGGGACTTCAAAAATAGCTTTAGACAACGAATATTTTGTCATTCAAGTCTACACACACATTGTGGGGTAGACAGAGTTCTGTACTTACTGCATCGCTTCGAAAGATGTAGCTAATGCATTCTTCAGTCTACCTTAATATCTTTCAACATCTTATGGACAATCCATGTTCATATAACATACTTCAGCCACACACCATGTGTCTGCTGTATACATGTCTGACCACACCCAATTAAACCATAAAAATCACAAATATGTGTCAGACACTATAGCTAACTAGCAAGTAGCTGTTGTGCTCATCAGCGTGTACAATCAGCCATTAGACCATGACATCGATTCGATAGGCGACTCCTCTGCTAGCATTGACTACACCTCTTTTTCCCTTTACATACAGCCGCGATCGTGCACCGGCGAAGCTCAGTATGGTACATTTATACATCATTCGTAAGTGGTGAGGATTATATTTAACATAACTAAACAACCTACGCATTGACTTCGAGCTTCTATCACATACATCGAACTAAAACACCCTATCATCACTGACGTAATGATTTCTTCTTCTCCCTTCACACGTACAGCATAACATGCATCATGTTCTGATCGTCAACATAGTACTCAAATCTCTTGAATGTATTGTAGCATCGTTTCAACTTTACCCCATAACTATTAACAGACTTAAACCGTATCTTATGCACTGTCTTAATAGATTGCTATATTATACAGACAGGCACTTAGCTGTCGCAATGTCTCACATTCTCCTTAAGAATTAAAGCCTGTTAGCTTCAGATTACTTCACTCTGCTTACTCCTGCCTATGTGCAAATCATTTATGCTTCTTTGGTGGAAAAAAAGTTGCTATCTAGTTTTCTTTATGTTTTTTTTTTTTTTTTTGTTCCCCCCGTCCTAGATGTTACACTAATCTTAAAACTGCTTTTTTGAGTTGCTCTTCGTTTTTACAAACCCAAAGTTGTCCATCCTCATTAATATTTTTGCTAGCTCCTTAACCTCTCCAATTTCTTTACACTGTGTGACCTTTTGGAAGTTGGTATTGGGATTACACACACACTACTGCTGAATTCTGTGGTACACAGACTTCTGCCTATCGCATCCCCAACTTAAGCATACCTTATATTTGTTCCCCACCATACTTGTAAAGACCGCACTTGTCTCACACCACTACATTTTATGATTCGTTTTCTTTTTACTTTGATTAATATTCCACTCTTTCTTTATACACACTCCGCTGGTCTTTCCACTCGCCATATGCCCCCACGCTCTCCTGTCTCACTGACTGTAACGTCACTTCCTCTCCTCCATCTCCTGACCATCCCAGCCCGCTGTTGCCATCACACCTTACACGAGTGCAGTTTCCATTTGCGCTGACGTCCACTCCCCTCATTCCCTAGACAGTGGTAACTCCCTCCGGTTTTGCTTAACCACCACCTATCGCACAGCTGCCTCGGTCTCTTCATGTAGTAGCTGCGCCCGGATGCAATACTGGGGGAAACCCCGGAACTGCCGGTGTCCCACTAAAACTGCTCCCATCCTGACCGGAAACATTTCCCCGGATCGATATTCCTCTTTGTCCAACACCGCCGTGACAAGCTCTAACCTCAGACATAGGTGATAACCTCATGTCGTCCGAGTGCAACCCTCAACCAGTCTCATCCCTTCGTTACTCTTTGTGATAATCACAAATGCCCTGGCAATATAAGTGTGTTGTAGTCCAAGCGTGAGTCGTTTATTGTAGTACTTTTTTGAAAAGTGATTTCTGTTAAATAAAATATCTCCTTTTAAAGTGGACTTTGAGCTTTGAAACTTTGTAGATCTTTTTTTATGCTCAACAGCAACATTACAGACTTACTAAAGTTGAAAAAAGTGAAAAAGCATAATAGCACCCCTGTAAAGGGACTTGCAGGAACAATGAAGAGAGGAGAGGAATAGTTGTTTGCTCACTCCTCATGTCGCTCCAAAACCCGTGAGACTCCTCCGATCACATCTTCGAACACAGTATAAGATATTTTAGATTTAGTCCGAGAGCTTTCTGTCCCTCCATTGAGAATGTATGTAATGGTATACCGTCCACGTCCAGAAAGGTAATAAAAACATCTTCAAAGTAGTCCATGTGGACATCAGAGGGTCCGTTAGAAATTTTTTGAAGCATCAAAAATACATTTTGGTCCAAAAATATCAAAACTATGACTTTATTCAGCATTGACTTCTCTCCCGGTCCGTTTAGGAGCGCGATCACAGCACACCCTTTCGCAGACACCAAACGCACTCCGTGTATCGATCGTTCTTAGAACCCAATTCACCAAATCACCTGATTAGGTGTGAACACGGTTCGCGTGCAACAGATAAGCTTATCCACAAATCGACTTATCTTTACCACTGTTCTTTAACATGGCTGAATACACTCCTCGTTAGTGCAAATAAACCCAATATCGTGCCGGAGTAATTGTCTTACTACTCAAACAGTCGACTGACTGAACTGATGACCCGAGCCCGATAACGAACGAAACATTGACTTCAATCTCAGGGCAAGGAACCGGTTGCATCGGTTTTTCGAATCACCGTTAGTGATGGGGAAGTGTTCTTTTCTTTTCGTTACGACACCGTTCTGTTCTTTTTTGTCTTTCTTTTCGTACAGAGTTTTGATTCAATAACCGGGTTTGCCGAAAAAGTTTGTTCACCAGTTCGTTGCGCGCTCCTCGACGTAATGTGACCTTCATTGTGCGATGAGTGCCCTTGATTCAAGCCGTCGGTACCCGCGCTCCTGCATAGAACATTAGCCCACGATCTTTAGAGCCGGTTCATGAATCAATCACTCCAAAGAACTCAGTGTCAGTTCTCGAGGACGGCTCTGACTGTGATCAATCTGCTTCACGTCATGCGCAGTATCACTCATGCTCCTCGGTTTGGTGTTTGTCGCGAATCGGACGCTCCCTCCGAAAAACGGTTGTTGACATCGGAACGAGTCAATTGTTTCGTTCGTTATCTTGCTCGGTTTGTTGGTCAGTCATTTTACTGTTTTTGATTACTGAATTACTCCCGGGTATTAGGTTAAGTTGAACTCGAGGGACTGTCAGCCATGTTAAAAAAAAAAGTTTTTTTTAAAACAGATTAAGTCATTTTGTGGATTACATTCTTATTGTTGACGCCAACCGTTTCAAAACATTCAGTTCGTTTGGGATGAACTGGTTCACGAAGCTTCCGGTATAGCACTACGAGTGATTCGTCTCGCGAACCGTATGTGCTTGAACGCGCTCATAACGAAGACCCGGGAGAGAAGTCAACTGCGCTGAATAACTTCGTGAGTTTTTGATATTTTTGGACCAGAATGTATGTTCGATGCGTCAAAAATTCTAGCTAAACGGACCCTCTGATGTCATAACATGGACTACTTTGAAGATGTTTTTATTACCTTTCCCTTGACGTGCACCGTATACCATACATCATTCTCATGGAGGGACAGAAAGCTTCTCGGACTCAATCTAAAATATCTTATACGGTGTTCCGCAGATGAACGAGGTCTCACGGGTTTGGAACGACATGAGGGTGAGTCATTAATGACATAATTTTGGATTTTTGGGTGAACTACCTTTAATGTATTTTATCTGTGAACTTATGAACGACTGATTCGCTTTCAGTAGTTGGAAATGCGGCTCTGGCTCCGGACGCCATGAACATATTTCATGGATTGGGAACGACAACGACCCCTTTGACCCCTTTCTGCCTCCATTGTCTTACCCAAAATTCATTCAGCATATAACTTTTCCTTACTGAAGCTGAGCAGACGCTTGATCATCGCTGTCGGCACTGCGCCTCAAGGACAGCCTAAAACCCCCTCCCCATCCTGCTTTCTGGCTAAAGCTGATCATGACAGGAAATACCTGTTATCGGTCAGTCTACAAATGGACTGAGTGAAGCCCCTCTCACACTTCAGGACTGCTTCCCAAAACCACTGACTGGCAGATCTTCTGTGATCCAGCAGTCAAGCAGCACATAAATGAATATACTGACTCTGTTACGGATTAAAATAGTATGTTTACTGAAAACATTGTTCCAAAAATCAGCATCAGATCATTCCCAAATCAAAAACCCTGGATAAATGCTGATGTCAGGACCAAAACTTAAAGCATGCACTTCAGCCTATAACTCCATGGACACAGCGGCATAAAAGAAGTCCAGGTATGAACTTCAGAGGGCCGCCAGAATTGTAAAGAGATAATACAGAGATAAGATGGTAGCAAACTATCAAGCATATGACATCAAGCGCATGTGGATAGTCTGCACTCAATCACACAGACTACAGAGACAAAAAGAACAAGAAAAGCCTGCCTCTCTATCGAGATGAACTGGACATCTTCTATGCTAGGTTTGAGAACAGCAATACCTTCTTTGCAGTGAAAATTTTCAGCAGACAAGAACAAACGTGTTTAAAAATCTCTCTGCCTGAAGTGTACAGAACATTCAGGGCGGTCAACACCATGAAAATCCACCAGGTCCTGATGGGGTGCCAGCCAGCTAGCGGTGGTTTACATATATTTTTAAATCTCTCCCTTACAATGTGTAGTGATCCCCCTTCTGCTTTAAGAAGACCATCATTATCCCTTTCCCTATAAACGCCTTTGTCAGCTGCCAAAGGACTACCAAACCTGTAGCCCCTGACCATCTACCATTATGAAGAGTTTTGAGCAAGTAACAGGGAAGAGCAGATGTAATCTTTGACAGGCACCTCGGTTCCTCTCCCAATTTGCATATCGCAAAAACAGATCGACAGATGATGCCATCAGTCTTGCAATGCACAGTGCGCTCACACACTTGGATAGAAAAATACCTATGTGAGAATGTTGTTCATCAAATTACTGTTCTGCGTTCAATAAAATCACCCCCACCCAAACTTTATCATAAACTTAAGGATTTAGGATTTGAACATACCACTATGCAAATGGATTGTGGATTTTCTGACGACCAGACCCCAGGTGGTGAGAATTTATTCACGCTGACTCTGAGCACATTGTGCTCCACAGGGTTGTGTCTTTATGTGAGAGAAAGCAGTTTCCCAGCCAAGGGGAGCCAGTCATTTTTCTGCATGAGGAAAGTGGATCACCAGCCGAGGAGAGAAAGCCACGATCTCTCTGTGAGGAAAGTAGTTAGTTTGCCAGCAAGGGAACAAGTCATTCTCTGGTAAGGGAAAAGATGGATCACCAATGGGAGATACCAGTGCTCTTCTGTGTGAGGAGGAAAACAGTTTTCCAGCCAAGCGAGAGCACTTCACTCCTGCCACTAGGGAAAGTAGGTCACCTGGATAGGAGAGCCAGTCACTCCTGCGTGAGAAAAATGGCTAACAAATAGAGAGCCAGCCGCTCCCTGTATGAGGAAAGGGTTTTGCCAGCCAAGGAGAAGCCAGTCAACTCTCTGGTGTCAGGTAAAGTGGAACGCCGATGAGGAGAGCCAAGCCGTTCACTATGGGAGGGCAAACCAGATTTCCAGCTAAGGAGGAACCATTCCCTCTTTGCCATAGGAACAGTAGATCCACCAGCTCAGGGAGCCAGCTGTCTCTGTGTCAGAAAGCAGTTTGACGGCCAATAGGAGCCAGACACTCTCTGCGTGAGGAATGGATCACCCGCCTAGGAGAGCCAGCCGCTCTCTGCGTGAGGAAAGTGGATACCAGACAGAAGGAGAGAAAGCTGTTTCTATGTAGGAAACCAGTTTGCAAACCAAGGAGAGCCAATCATCACTGTGTGAGGAAAGTGGGCTCACCAGATAGGACAGCGAGTCACTCTCTGTGTCAGGAAAGTGGATCGCCAGAAGAGAGAGCCAGGGAGTCACTCCCGTGCGCTGAGAAAAATGGATCACAATACAAGGGAGAGCCAGCCGCTCCCTGTATGAGGAACAGTTTTCCAGCTAAGGAGAACCATTCATCTTTGAACTAGGAAGTTAGATCACCGCTAGGTGAGCCAGCTGCTCTCTGTGTGAGGAGAAGCAGTTTGCCGGCCAATAGGACCAGGACACTCTCTGCGGTGAGGAAATTGGCTCACCAGCCTAGGAAGCACCGCTCTCTGCGTGAAGAAAGTTGGATCACCAGCGAGGAGAGCCAGCTGTTTCTATGTAAGGAAACCAGTTGAAACCAAGGAGAGCCAAATCACTCACTGTGTAGGAAAGTGGATCCCAGAAGAGGAGAGCCAGCCGTTCGTTATGTGCAGAAAGCAGTTTGCCAGCCAGGAGAGAGCAGCATTTTCTGCAGTGAGGAAAAAAAAAAAAAGTGGGCTCACCAGCGAGGAGAGCCAGACGCTCCCTGTATGAGGAAAGTTGTTTGCCACCAAGGAGAGCCAGTCCTTCTCTGTGTCAGGAAAGGGGACGCCAGAATGATAGGCAGCCGTCACTATGTGAGGAAACCAGTTTTCCAGCTAAGGAAACCATTCACGATCTCTTTGCACTAGGTAAGTAGATCCCCAGCTCAGGTGAGCCAGAGGTCCTCTTGTGTGAGGAAAGCAGTTTGGCCGGCCAATAGGAACCAGACACTCCTCTGCGTGGAGGAAATTGGATCACCAGCCTAGGAGAGCCAGCCGCTCTCTGCGTGAGGAAAGTGGATCACCAGCTGAGGAGAGCCAGACGCTCTCTGTGAGAGGAAAGCAGTTTGCCAGCCAAGGAGAACCAGTCATTCTCTGTGTGAGGAAAGTGGTATTCACAGCCGATGAGAGCCAGTGCGTTCTCTATGTGCGGAAACCAGTTTGCCAACTAAGGCGAGCCAATCACGCAACTGTGGTGAGGAAAGTTGGATCGCTCCAAGAGGAGGAGCCAGCCGTTCTTTACTGTGAAAAAAAGAAGTTCGCCAGCCAAGGAGAGCCAGTCATTTTCTGCATGAGGAAAGTGGATTGCCAGAAGAGGAGAGCCAGGCGTTCTTTATGTGAGGAAAGCAGTTTCGCCAACCAAGGAGAGCCAGTCATTTTTCTACATGAGGAAAGTGGATCACCAGCCGAGGAGAGCCAGCCACTCTCTGTGTGAGGAAAGTAGTTTTGCCAGCCAAGGAGAACCATCCATTCTCTGCGTAAGGAAAGTGGAATCACCAGCCGAGGTAGAGCCATCTGTTCTCGATGTGAGGGAAACCAGTTTTTCCAGCCAAGGAGAGCAACTAGGAAAAGTAGATCACCAGCTGAGGTGAGCCAGCTGCTCTCTGCATGAGGAAAGTGGTTTGCAAGCCAAGAGGAGCCAGTCACTCTCTGTGTCAGGAAAGTGGATCGCCAGTCGAGGAGAGACAGACGTTTTTTATGTGAGGAAAGCAGTTTGCCAGCCAAGGAGAGCCAGTCATTTTCTGCATGAGGAAAGTGGATCACCAGCCAAGGAGAGACAGCCGCTCTCTGTGTCGAGGAAAGTAATTTGCCAGCCAAGGAGAACCAGTCATTTTCTGCATGAGGAAAGTGGGATCACTAGCCGAGGAGAGCCAGCTGCTCTCTGTGTGAGGAAAGTGGATCACTTAATGAGGAGAGCCAGCCATTCTCTGTGTGAGGAAAACAGTTTGCCACCCAAGGCGAGCCAATCACTCCACTGTGTGAGAAATTGTATCACCAGCCACAGAAGCCAGCCACTCTTTGCATGAGGAAAGTGGATCATCAGCCAAAGAGGAGCCAGTCGTTTTTTTTGTGTGAGGAAAATGTATCACCAGACGAGGAGAGACAGCCGTTCTCTATGTGAGGAAAGCAGTTCATCAGCCGAGGAGAGCCATCACTCTCTGCTGAGGAAAGTGGATCACCAGACGCGGAGAGCCAAGCCGTTCTCTGCGTGAGGAAAGTGGGATCACCACAGCCCGAGGAGAGCCAGCTATTCTCTATGTAAGGAAACCAGTTTGCAAACCAAGGAGAGCCAATCACTCACTGTGTGAGGAAAGTGGATCCACCAGACTAGGACAGCGAGTCACTCTCTGTGTCAGGAAAGTGGATCGCCAGAAGAGGAGAGCCAGTCCTCCCTGCGTCAGAAAAATGGATCACAATACTAGGAGAGCCAGCCGCCTCCCTGTATGAGGAAAGTGGTTTGCCAGCCAAGGAGAGCCAGTCACTCTCTGTGTCAGGAAAGTGGAACGCCAGATGAGGAGAGCCAGCCGTTCACTATGTGAGGACACCAGTTTTCCAGCTAAGGAGAACCATTCACCCGCTTTGCACTAGGGAAAGTAGATCACCTAGCTCAGGTGAGCCAGCTGCTCTCTGTGTGAGGAAGGCAGTTTGCCGGCCAATAGGAGCCAGACACTCTCTTCGTGAGGAAATTGGATCACCAGCCTAGGAGAGCCAGCCGCTCTCTCTGCGTGAGGAGAAGTGGGATCCCCAGCCGAGGAGAGCCAGCTGTTCTCTATGTAAGGAAACCAGTTTGCAAACCAAGGAGAGCCAATCACTCACTGGTGTGAGGAAAGTGGATCACCAGACTAGGACAGCGAGTCACTCTCTGTGTCAGGAAAGTGGATCGCCAGAAGAGGAGAGCCAGTCACTCCGCCCGCGGAGAAAAATGGATCACAATAACTAGGAGAGCCCAGCCGCTCCCTGTATGAGGAAAGTGGTTTTTGCCAGCCAAGGAGAGCCAAGTCACTCTCTGTGTCAGGAAAGTGGAACGCCAGATGAGGAGAGCCAGTCCGTTCACTATGTGAGGAAAACCAGTTTTCCAGCTAAGGAGAACCATTCACTCTTTTGCACTAGGGAAGTAGATCCACCATCTCAGGTGAGCCAGCTGCTCTCTGTGTGAGGAAAGCAGTTTGCCGGCCAATAGGAGACCCAGACCACTCTCTGCGTGAGGAAATTGGATCCCCAGCCTAGGAGAGCCAGCCGCTCTCTGCGTGAGGAAAGTGGATCACCAGCCGAGGAGAGCCCGCTGTTTCTCTATGTAAGGAACCCAGTTTGGCAAACCAAGGAGAGCCAATCACTTCACTGTGTCAGGAAAGTGGGATCGCCAGAAGAGGAGAAGCCAGCCGTTCTTTATGTGAAGAAAGCAGTTTGCCAGCCAAGGAGAGCCAGTCATTTTCTGCAATGAGGAAAGTGGATCACCAGCTGAGGAGAGGCCGAGAACGCTCTCTGTGTGAGGAAAGTAGTTTGCCAACCAAGGATAACCAGTCCATTCTCTGCGTAAGGGCAAGTGGATCACCAGCCAAGGAGAGCCAGCTGTTCTCTATGTGAGGAAACAAGTTGCCAGCCAAGGAGAGCCAATCACTCTCTGTGTGAGGAAAGTGGATCGCCAGACGAGAGAGCCACCGTTCACTATGTGAGGAAACCAGTTTTCCAGCCAAGGAGAGCAATTCACACTCTGCACTAGGGAAAGTAGATCACCAACCGAGGAGAGCCAGTCACTCTCTGCATGATAAAAGTGGATCACCAGCCGAGGAAAGCCAACCGCTCTTTGCGTGAGGAAAGTAGATCATCAGCCAAAAAGAGCCAGTAATTTTCTATGTGAGGAAAGCGGTTTGCCAGCCAAGGAGAGTCAGTCGCTCTTTGTAGAGGAAAATGTATCACCAGATGAGGATAGCCATTCCGCATACTGAGCAAGGAAAGTGAGTCAACCTTGCTGAGGAGAGCCAGTTGCCTGCTGCAATGAGAAAAGTGGATCAACTGGCCTATCAGTGGAAAACTCTGTCATTACTGCCAATATAATGTTGACAATCCATTAGTTCTATTTTTTTGGAAACATCTTGCCTGCCATAGAAGGTGTCAACATATGGCAACATGTTTTGTGACTCAGTGTGAGTGTGGTGTCAGTTCCCGGACAATGTCAGTGGCACTGGCACAGTCACAAGTTTTAAGTAACCAAATGCCACTATCCACTTGCACATAGCCAGTAGTGACTGGATGTGCCCCTAAGCATAGCAAAACCTGTGCCATTGTCTTCTGTGTGTTACATGCCATGTCTCCTACTGTGAATCAAACATGCAACCTGTGATTTACAAGTCCAACACTCTACAGTATTTGTCACCTCAAGTTTATGACATCAACACTAACAGTGGTGACACCACTGTTGTGAGTTGAGCAGTTTTGTGGTGCTTAGTTATATGTTTTAAAAGCTTAAGCAGACTTTTAAAATGGCCATTTATGTATTGTTTTTTTTTCAGGTACAGAGCTATTAATGCGTGTTTTCTGCTGTTTGCAGACAGAAATGGACATTTAGGCAATGATGTGTATATGTTATATCTTTAAGGGTGCTTTGCAAACTTGGTTTGCTTTGCCTGGTCCGAACCCGAGTTCGATTGCTCCCCCTCCTCCTCCGTCCCCCCAGCTGTACTGCGTTTATTTTATTTGAATCCAAACCTTGCAGTTCGCTTTTGCATATCAAGCCAGCAGTCTGTTTACCCCCGTTTGCTTAGTACGACTGCTCAGGAGAAGGCAGGCAAATGCCATAACATTACTTTCTGCACTATTATGTATTTACCATTTTTTGAACCATTCCGTTTTGTTTACAAAGCTTCGGTTAACATAACGGCACTGGCATCTGTCTTACGAATGTACTGCCAATGGTCTAAAGAACTGCTGAAGGCGAACAGAAAATAGATATGCAGGTTTGCTCTCTGCTTGCAGCGCGTGAGTCAGGCTCTTCAGGAAAGTGAGTTGAAACACACACACAAACACACATTTTACAATCAAATAATATGTCATTAATAGCTGTTCACTTCCAACTATTTGGTATGAGTTGCGTCACATCAAGATGGAGCAGTGAACCATAGCAGAGTTCACATGAACCTTACCCAAGACCACTGTTTTTAAGCGGACCAGTCAGGTATGGGTTCGCGGGGTGCACACCCAAGTTTGTAAGACAGCGTTCACATCATCCAAACGAACCGAACTCTTGACGTCAATCGAACCCGGGTGCCGCACTCAAAAATTGCTATTGTGAAAGCACCCTAAAACCTAGGTTTTTTTACATGTCAACAATAATGAATTAAGAAGTTTTGCAGACGACACGACAGTCATCGGCCTCATCCAGGATGGTGACGAGTCTGCTTACAGACAAGAGGTTGAGCAGCAGGCTGTCTGGTGCAGTCTTAACAACCTGGAGCTGAACACTCTCAAAACAGTGGAGATGATCGTGGACTTCAGTAGAAAACTTCCCCCCCATGCACACTCCCCCCACTCACCATCATGAACAGCACTGTGGCTGCAGTGGAGTCATTCAGATTCCTGGGAACCACCATCTCCCAGACCTTAAGTGGGACACTCGCATTGAGTCCATTGTGAAAAAGGGTGCCAACAAAGGTTGTTCTTCCTTCGCCAGCTGAGGAAGTTTACCCTTGGTCGCACGGGGGATGCTGGGCGCTGAAACAGTTCTACCCTGGCCATCACTGAGTTTTGTCCTGTGTACTTCAATAACTGTCCTGGTTGGTTAAGCTACTACAAAATCAGACATCAGAAGACTACAGAGAACGGTTCGGACTGCTGAAAGGATTATTGGTACTCCCCTGCCCAGCCTTCAAGAACTGTATACATCCAGAGTGAGGGCTCAGAAAATCACTCTGGATCCCTCACATCCAAGTAATCCACTCTTTGAACTTTTGCCATCTGGCTGGCGCTTCAGAGCTGCAAATACCAGAACAGTCAGGCACAAGAACAATTATGTAATTCATGTGTCGATATTAGAAAATCAAATTACTGCAGAATCCCAGGTAAGCACAATGAATGTCATTGATGTTTGCAAACACCCAAATGGTAAATTCAAAAATGTCCAGTTCAATTCAAGTTTTTTATAGCACTTTTCACAATACATAAAATGTTAAAGTGGGTTTACAGAAAATGCATGATTCTGTCTTACAATCAGAAGTCTGTTATCTGTCATAGATGATTGTCAATTATAAGAATGTTAAATATTGAGGGGGACGTATCTGAATATTTAATTATATGAAGATATTCTTCAGTCTATTCTTTTGTTTTTTAAGGCTACTTCTGTTATGTTTTGTGACTTAAATGGGCAATGATTAATTCTGTTCCATTATATATCTAAAACATTAATCATTGCATTTACAGTATCAAGGGAAATAGTCAACAGATGTTAGCGGTGTTATCACTACCTATTATCACACAATACAACATTAACCTAATTGTCAAAATCAACTTGAAACATTAATTTGAGAATTACAACGGTCTACATCTAGCACAGTGTGTTGCAGTTTGTTTATCATCTGTAGTAAAAGTCTTCTTACAATCAAAAAACATAATCCTTCACACAGTGTGTCTTTTCTGGTTAATTTTTTTATTATTTAAAACAAGTTTTACGTGAAGCTTTTCCTTTGAATGATCTTTCAGGTAGTGGGAAATGCCTAAAGAAAGTTTCAAATGCACAGATGACCGTTAAATAGTTTTTTTCTACAATGAAGACGCAGATTTAAGTGTCTCTGTTGTGGATTTTTTTTAGTGAAAATCGCTTCCCACATCCAGTGTGAAAACAAACCTCCTCTGCTGACTGATAAAATCTCTTGTCACAGTGTGAACACTTGTAAGGTTTTTCTCCAGTGTGAACTCTCTGTTGCTGCTTCAGTTCAGAATCTCTAACAAACCTCTTCCCACAATCAAACACATGTGATCCTTCTCACCAGTGTGTCTTTTCTGGTGTAATTTTAAAATACCTAGCTGATTAAAACTCTTTCCAAAGAAATAACACGTTAGGCTTATCCTTTGTATGAACTTTAAGATGGCTCTTTAAGTATGATGATGAAAGAAACTTTTGTCCGCACTGATCACAGTAAAATGGTCTTTCTCCAGAATGAGATCGTAGATGTAACTGAAGGCACGTGTGGAAACTCTTCTCACATTGATCACGTGTGGTTTCTCTCCAGTGTGGATTTTGTGTGTTCTCTAAAGCCTGGCTCACACTACAGGATTTTTAGCCCGATTTAGCCCCGATTTTCCCGAGAATCGGGGCAAAAATCTTGTCGAGCACCTCGATCGGTCCCGATGTTCGGCAATCATCGCCAATGAAGTCATTACGTCGAGCGCAAAAGAACTGGTGAACCGTTTTCGGCAACCGGTTTATTGAATCAAACTGTCCAAAAGAACCGGTTCGCGGAGAACTTCCAATCACTACCGGTGATCCAAAAACCGATGCAACCGGTTCTTGACTCGAGAACGAGTCAATGTTTCATTCGTTATCTGGCTCGGTTCAGTCAGTGTACTGTTTGAGTAAATGAATTACTCCGGGACATTGGTTTATTTGAACTCAGAGGCAGTGTCAGCCATGTTAAAAAAGTTAACAGCTTAAGTCATTTGTGGATTAATGCTTATTGTTGACGCAAACCGTATCAAACGATTCAGTTCGATTTGGTGAACTGGTTCAAGAAGATCCGGTTACATCGAGTGATTCGTTCGCGAACCGGATGTGCTGTGAACGTGCTCATAAACAAACCCGGGAGAGAAGTCAATGCTGAATAAAGACGTAGTTTTGATATTTTTTGGACCAAAATGTATTTTCGATGCTTCAAAAATTCCAACGGACCCTCTGATGTCACATGGACTACTTTGAAGATGTTTTTATTACCTTTCTGGACGTGGACAGTATATACCGTACATACATTCTCAATGGAGGGACTGAAAGCTCTCGGACTAAATCTAAAATATCTTATACTGTGTTCCGAAGATGAACGGAGGTCTCACGGGTTTGGAACGACATGAGGGTGAGTCATTAATGACATAATTTTGATTTTTGGGTGAACTATCCCTTTAAAGATACTTGCTGACATACTGACTTTCATTTACACTGACTACATTACATGTTTATTTTCCTTTTTAAATTTGTGTTAAGCAGTGGTTGTGTGCGGGGTCTCCCTGGCTTTTTGTTGCGATCTGAGAAAAAGATTCATATCTCGTGAGTATCTCACGTAACTGTCAAGAATCCTGTTAATAGACTTCCATCCAATTGCCACCAGAGGTCACCCTTTTGTTACATTGACTCTCACACTACACAAACTGTTGCTTGTCATCCCGAACTACATATCCCAGCATCCACTGCACTGATTATACATACAGCTGCTGCCAATCACACACCCTACATAAGCCGTGGACTTCTGCCTTGTTCAAATACCCGCACTTGCGGTCTTTGCACTTGATGACTTCTGTGACGTATGTCCTGTATTTGGTTCAAGTGTTCATGTGAGCATGAAGACCACAAGTGTGTGTATGAACTTTTTCATTACCTGATGGGACACAATTATATTGTTGTTAAAACACAAGTGTTTACAGAGCTTTATTTTTATTTCAATGCTTTATTATTTTAAAATCAACTTCTAAATGTCTGTTCATTAGTCCCCCTATAACAGATGACACAATTGAATTTTGTGGTGCTTCAAGTGATAAAAAGCAGTTGCAAATGTACAAAATAATTATCACCACTACTCATTTGCAGCAATAAAACATGCAACTCTTTGTTTTACTACCAAATTTTATGTAATATCTAATTATTATTAATATGTCACATACAATGGAAAGGTTTCCGTGACCTCTCACAAGATCTCAGCAAAAAGTCTCATGATTTATCACAACATGATGCATGATGGGATACACTAAGCCAAGCTCAGAATACTGCTTGGGAGCCTTTATTAGAGATAGTGTGGGATTTAGTGTGCATTAAGGACACTGCGCTTTGGCATTTTTTAAGATCTATACAATATGCAATTCAAGGACATTGTAAAAAAAATAAAAACTAAAGAAAGAGACAGCCGAGAGAAAGTTGCATAAGGCCTGTCACATGGCAGTTAGAGTGCAGACCAGTGATATTACAACTGTGAAGATATAATGAGTGTAGTGCAAAAAGAGCTTATCAGTCTGTTAAAGTGATAAAGAGCTCAGAGAACAGTCTTTAGAAAAAAAGTTTGTTGAGACAAACTTTAAGTTGGCTTGAGAAAGCCTGACCAAAAAGTTTGAAGAAGTTTAAAGAAGTTAGAAGTTTAAAGTAGTTTGAAGTTTAAAGTAGTTTAAAGTTAGATTGATAGATTAGTTAGAAAGAAAGATATATTAGTTAGAAAGAATGATAGACAGATTAGTTAGAAAGAATGATAGATTAGTTCAAAAGAAAGAATGATAGATTAGAAAGAAAGATTCATTAGAAAGAAAAGAAAGAAAGAAAGAGAAAGAAAGAAAAAAAGAAATTGATCCTTCAAAGCTGTTTGATGGCACTCAGCGGGTTGCATTCATCAGTCCAAAGGAAGTGAAATAAAAAGTGTCCATCCATTAAAAATATAGCATGTTGCTAGCATGTTTAGCAAGTGACTAGCATGTACTTAGCATGATTAGCAAGGTATCTAACATGCCACTAGCATGATTAGCAAGTGACTAGCATGTTGTTAACATGATTAGCAAGTTACTAGCATGTCTCTAGCATGTTTCTTGAATGATTAGCATGTTACTAGCATGTTCTTAACATGATTAGCAAGTGACTAGCATGTTGCTAGCATGTTTCTAGCATGATTAACATGTTACTAGCATGTTTCAAGCATGTTTAGCATGTTTCTAGCATGATTAGCATGTTGCTAGCATGTTTTTAGCATGATTAACATGCGACTAGCATGTTGCTAACATGTTTCTAGCATGTTGTTAACATTACTAGCATGTTGCTAGTATATTTCTAGCATGATTAGCATGTTGCTAGCATGTTTCTAGCATGGTTAGCATTTGACTAGCATGTTTCTAGCATGACTAACATGCGACTAGCATGTTTCTAGCATGACTAACATGCGACTAGCATGTTGCTAGCATGTTTCTAGCATGATTAGATATATAAGATAGATAGATAGATTGTTTATTTAGCCACACGACAATGCCGGTGGAATTTGTTTTCGGTACAGTATGTC